>NW_027207922.1:0-54000 GCF_963455315.2 Globicephala melas | reverse complement strand
ACCTAAGAGTTAAAATATAAGTAGGTATACAATTTAACTATTTGAAGATAATTTTTCTTCTTACCACTGAAGCAATAAGCAGGTGGTAGTACAGTTTGGGGAAAACAATATTTCTGGCTTTTGTTTTATTTTAATTTGTGATATTCATGAGATCTTTTGTGAATCTTTTGGGTATATGGTAAAATTAATGGGTTTTTAACTTTGTTTTGACTCGTATTTTTGTAGGTTTAAAATTTTTCTTCTGGCTTTAACTTATACTATCTCCTTTTACTTTTTCAATTAGAAATAATGTATTTTTCTCAGGATTGCAATCTCAGTGCAGTCCTCTACTTTTCTATTTGTTGGACGTTCTCTTAGACGTCTACATTTTTGTCTAGTTAGTACATTTCTAGTTTTTTATACAATTGATAAGAACTCTTTAATCTTATGAATTCTTTATATTTTCTCTTTGGAGACAAGACTTATAGGGATTTCCTTGGGCTTAAACTAGAAAGAAAAACGAATTTGCATATGAAATGTTGAAGGCTTTGTTACAAAGTGGGTTAACATTATATGTATGTTTGAAATAAACTACTTCAACCAGAGCACCTAGCTGTTAACCTCCAGATTAATATCTATCATAAAATATGTGCATGCTTCCAACGCATGGCATTGCCTCCTATTACTGCATGTCCAGGAGAAATTGGTTTGTCTTGTAGCAAAAGGCATTAGCTCTTTGCACATTTTTTTTTTTTTTTTTTTTAATGACAGCTATCCAAAAATCAAGCTGAACCCTTGTATATGAGGACAGAAAAGGACAATTTTTAGACAGGTCTAATATCCAGTTGTACCTTTCAGTCACTTAGAGAGAAGGCTTAGACCCCTGAAGCCCAAAGTCACAGGTTTTTTAGGATTATGGTGGTATATACCTCCAGTTTATAGAAAAAAAAATGCGTTGTAGAAAGTCCAAGTTAAATTAGTTAAATTAGGACTAAAATCCAAGTTAAATCTAGAACTAAAGTTTTACTGCCCCAAATACTTGTAAACTCTAGGTTACTGCTCTGTTGTCCATTTCATCAGTTGCAAAATATTCAAGTTAGTCTTTCAATGCTAACAAGAACATAAAAATGCATTATATCTAAAAGCAGAGCATGATTGCCAAGCCAGATCTGCGCATTACCTGAGAGTTTGGGGGCCACCCAAGCGGCATCTACTTGTTTGCTACTGACCTTCAGTTAGACTTGCTCAAGAATTCTTACAATGTAATAACATACACCCTTATGTACTCTTGAGTTTATTGAAAACACTCACCCTCAGGAGTAGCCTCAAATGCTAGCTCCCATCAATTACTGGATGCCCCATATTTTCCCAGCATCATCATAATCACTCCTATCAATTCAGCACCTGTAATGAGCCAGGCTGCTTATCCATTTACAACCTTCACTGCTTTATATATATTAGCTCAGTTTGCTACCTCTTGTCCCCCTCAAGCCAATATCAAATGTTTATTAATTAGGTAAAAATGGTATTAACCGCTTACATCAGGAAGGGCAAAAGGGTATCATCTTGAGCGCCCATTTTGAATGAGTGGTAATGGTTGGCAGAAGCACTGAATTAAGAAACAAATTTAAGCTCTGTCCAGCCTTAGCGGGGAAGAATGCCGTGATTGATTAGCAATGTCTGCCTTGGTTAAAAGAAAAAAGAATAGAAATAGGTCGAGTGACTTGCAGGACGGAAAGGATGGGGATTCTCGGGCTCAATTTCCTTGCTGTTTATAAGCTTCTTAGAGACACAGGTAATGTTTCAACTTTCCATCATGTTGCCACAGTGTTCATTTCCAAATCATTTATTTCTTCACTCCTGCATTTATTCCTGCTGAGTTCTCCTGGACTCAGAAACTTCACCCACTCTATTCCCTTATGTTGAGCCTCACATACTTCCAAGTGGCTTCCAAGTGGCCTCCAAGGGTGGCCTTGTCCTGTTTATCCCGAGAAATTCCCCCAGGTTAATAATGTGTCGCAACGTCTTTCTCTTTTATACTATAGAACTTGTATGAATTTGTAATTATTTGTTAGAATGTTTTCTTGTTAATTTACTGTTTCCCTCACTGAACTCTAAATTCCATGAGCCCAAGAACCGCATCTCTGTTTTTGACAAGCCACCTTATTTATACCCGGCACACACATCTGGGAAAGAGTAGACATTTAATAAATATTTGTTGAAACAGCAAATCCACTAAACTTTGGAGATTCAAACTTAATAAAACCTGGATCCTGGCTTCACAGAACTCATACTGTAGTGAAGCAGAAAGGTGATTAAGTAAATGATTATGATGCAATGTGATAAAAGAAACATAGACGTAAGGAAATATCACTGCCTGCCTGGATCGGGGGCAGGTGTTGGGGACGCATTCTAAAAGTGATGTCAAGATTGAAGAGTAAGGAGTAAAAATGGACCTTTTAAGAAAAATCAAGCGCTGCAACTTGTGCGATTTGAATTTGATATGTTCCACCATTAAAGTTTTTTTTTAAATCAAGCAGGGTATATTAACATGCATCTGTAGTATTGCCCTAAAAGCATTTTAAAAGAAACATGGATGTCTTACCTACAGAGGCACACAATTAGGCTTTTCCCTCAAGGTATTCTTAGTGTTAACCCTTTATATTGCTTTTTACTTGATGTACCCACTAATTGTTCTGATCCAGTGGCCTTGATGAAATTTTTGGTCATTTGCAAAAGTGTCAGTGGGGATTATGTGAGCACGAGTCTTTCAGAATTTTAAGTAGAAAATGGCTCAAGCATCTCCTACAGTTAGGGTACGTGTGGTTACAGTAGAATAATTTAGAGAAGTGAAATTGGGTTTGTCTCTTTAGGTTTAAATATATGACTTGGGGATAATAAAGGAAAATCATTACTAGCACAACAAGGGATATTTAAAATAAAAGATGGTTTTAGGTACACCACTAACTTTCTTACAGCGTCAATGATAAATGGTTAGGTATTATATTGATGGTAGCAGGCGGTAACATGTCCCTTTGTAGTTGAAGCTTTTTTTAAAGCTTATTTTTATTTTTTTTAACATCTTTATTGGAATATAATTGCTTTACAATGGTGTGTTAGTTTCTGCTTTATAACAAAGTGAATCAGCTATACACATACATATATCCCCATATCTCCTCCCTCTTGCGTCTTCCTCCCTCCCACCCTCCCTATCCCACCCCTCTAAGTGGTCACAAAGCGCCGAGCTGATCTTCCTGTGCTATGCAGCTGCTTCCCACTACCTAGCTATTTTACATTTGGTAGTGTATATATGTCCATGCCACTCTCTCACTGTGTCCCAGCTTACCCTTCCCCCTCCCCGTGTCCTCAAGTCCATTCTCTACATCTGCGTCTTTATTCCTGTCCTGCCCCTAGGTTCTTCAGAGCCTTTTTTTTTTTTTTTTAGATTCCATATATATGTGTTAGCATACAGTATTTGTTTTTCTCTTTCTGACTTACTTCACTCTGTATGACAGACTCTAGGTCCATCCACCTCACTACAAATAACGTAATTTCATTTCTTTTTATGGCTGAGTAATATTCCATTGCATATATGTGCCACATCTTTATCCATTTATCCGTCGGTGGACACTTAGGTTGCTAGTTGAAGCTTTTTTGTACAAATAAGCTGGAGGGGTTTTTTTTTGGCTCGGTTATATATTTATTCTTTTATAAGGCAGAGAGGAAGAAAGGGAGGGATAGACTAAGAAAGTATGGAGCAAAACATTTCCTTAAATCACATTTAAAATAAGGTAGAGTGTAGTAAAATACAGGAAGGTAGACTGAAAGGCAACAGTAAATTTTTTTTAAAGAACTTTTATAATTATATTACATCACTTGACAGAGCTGTAGTGCTTTGTGTAGGCCTTTAAAACTTCCCCCAAACATGTTCATTCACCTTGATTCAGTCATGTGCACAGAAGTTCCTTGTTGGGTTGGTAAAGCAGAATCATATCCAGGCTCTAGCTAGATCCAAACACTATTGCAGTTCTGTACAAACCTGTGTGGTATGCACAGATAGAAACAATAATATGTAAACCTGTTCCCCTTTGGTACATTGATCATTTCCTAAACTTATTTCACCTGTACCCACCCCCTCCCCCCCCCCCACAAAGCACTAATACCCCTGTAAGATATATTAAATGTGTTGATTTGGATAACTAGAATTTGATCGACAGAATTCCTCCAGCAAGAGGGAGTTTTAGGTAGAATGGAAGAGAAACTCATGGAAACGCTTGAATGGTCCTTTCCTTGATTCCACAAAATGAGTAAGACTGATCGAGTCCCTTTAATATGCAGCATCCATATTGCATTTGTTCTTACATTTTATGCTGCAATTAAATACAGAGTAAAAGTTATTGAGTGAATATTAAGTTTATTGGGTAGCTGAGTTGATAATTGTATTTTATTTTTGTGCATTGGAAATCTATGTACATTTATATTGTAGGAATATGGCAATGCTCCAAGAAAAATGAGAAATTCACTGGTAATTTCCCACCCAAAGAGAGCCATTGTTAACGTTTTAATATTATACTCTTTGTGTCAGTTTGTTTTTTAGTCAAAAATGGCATCTTATTGCTTGAATTTGCATTTCACTGATTATGTGATAAAAACTCCTTTTTAGGGCTTCCCTGGTGGCGCAGTGGTTGAGAGTCTGCCTGCCGATGCAGGGTACGCGGATTCGTGCCCTGGTCCGGGAAGATCCCACATGCCGCGGAGCGGCTGGGCCCGCGAGCCATGGCCGCTGAGCCTGCGCGTCCGGAGCCTGTGCTCTGCAACGGGAGAGGCCACAACAGTGAGAGGCCCATGTACCGCAAAAAAAAAAAAAAACAAAAAAACAACTCCGTTTTAATTTAATTTTTCTTAAGGTAACATTGGTTACCGCCTCTCAGCTCGAAATTCACTCTTTTGTTACTTGCTCTGTGAAAAGTGCTATGGGTCCTTTAAATAGTTTTTCCTTGGCCAGCTCGTGTGATGTTAGGCTTTCCTAATTGATGGCACCTGAGGAAGGTGTTGCTTCGTGATGCCCCGGTGCTTGCTGGGAAGGCTCTTGGTGGCGTCTTCAGCACCCACTCACTCCTGCAGCTCCGAGGGCGTCGTCAGCCCTGCTCCCGGGGCTCACAGTTTCTCCGGTAGTCGGCTTCAGCAGTGCGTAGAGAGAGCAGTGGACGACAGCTTCCGTCAGCATCTTCTATCAAGCAGTTTTGGAGTAGCACCTCAGGTGAGAAATCTCCCCGTGCATAGTTTTACTGGAACCCTAGAATGTGGATTTCCAGCAACTTACAGAGGGCATATTTCCAGAAAGTTCCACCATGAGACATCACAGCAGCTTCTTTACCATCCAGTGAGCCACAGTCATGCTCTTTTCAACCGGGTCTGGACCTCGGTCCTGTGGGCAGGGAGGAGGAGGTCTTCTTTTCAACTGGAGGGTTAGCAGCTCTCCTTATTTCTGCTAACTGTGTGTTTTGGCGTTCTCTTTACTTGTCGCTGGCCATTCCTTCCTTACTCTAATCCTCTTTCATAATTAATAGTTTTTTCATTACACTTTCCGTGCTCAAATTACTGTTTGTTTTTCTTCTGGTTGGACCCAGAATAATAACTAAATAATCTAATATTAGTGTGTTATGTTTTATTTTAAAACCCATTTTTCACATTTTTTTGTTTCTACATCATTATTTTAATGGTTTCATAGTAGTCCATGTAGTAGTAAATACTTCATGCCTATTGTTATACAGTTTATAATATATGTTTTCATTTTCACAATTGTAGACAATGCTTTAGTGAACATCTTGGTACACATCCTTTGCTCCTATCCATAATGATTTTCATTAATTCTCAGTCATTTGGACATTTTAGTCAGAGGCAAATGATGAACACACCACGTAAAGTGCTTTATATATATCCAGGGGAATACTGAACATATTATTTAGTGCCATAGCAAAACATCAGAAAAAAATGAGGAAATCATGATTTTTATTGTCTTCTGCCAAACTCTCATAGCAAGAATCTGAAAAAATCTCTGGTGAAACACAACTGAAACTAGATTTGAGATTGAGCCATTAAATCCCAGTTATCACCAATCACTTCTGGCTGCTTCTGATTAAACACTTTCTTTGTGTTTACGATTGGGGAATCCACCTCATGAAAAGAATGGCAAATGGGAAAGAAGTAAATGATTCAGAATATCTTGGTGGTTCCTGGGAGAGAGTGCTCTGACAAAGCAAACGGTTTACCTGAATGTCTTAAGCAAACTGAGCTTGGCTGATTTCCTGTGCTTACAGAAAAGAACCGCTGTAGCTTCAGCTGGAAACCCTAAGCCAGTGGCTCAGTGGTTGTTTTTTTGACGTGCCTGCATCACAGGTATAAACAATCTGCGATGTTGAGCTAAACATACCTAAACTGCTGAGGATCTTTCAGGTTAATTTAAACCAACAGGGAATGATCCTGACTGGCAACAATAGAAGATTCTCTCCCAGCAGGAAGTGCATGGGGGCATCCCTTCTAGATCAGACATGCTTCAGAGACTGCTTCTGGAAGCGGTCGTCTTAATTGAATGTTTGTGTCTGAATGTTTGTTGCTCACAGATGTTTCTCACCAATACTGTTGAGCCTTTTGGTGGTTTCTAAAAGTGGCTATGTTAATCTCAGAACAAGGAGATACAACATATATGACGTGTAATCACACTATAATGATAAAAATAGACACATGCCATCATTGTTGTCATGGGCATTATCAACAACACAACACAATCACTGTAACTTATTGGGCACCTGTTATGTAGACAACGTGTCTCTTGTCCATGGATTAGTGTAGTTAATCCTCACAAAGCTCTTAAGAAGTAAGTACCAATAATATCCCCATTTTACAGATGAAGACACTGAGGAAGAGAAAAGTTAAGAATTTGCCTATGATCAGTTATCCATCTGTTCAGCCAGTGCACAAATTACACTGCCCAACTCCAAGATCAGGTGAGTACAATGGCCTGAGCACCATGCTTTACTGCTTCCCACATATTTAGGAGCTAAAAGAAATCAAGTAGTGGACCTTAAAGAAAATCTTCCTCTACCTTCGTTCAACTCTTTTCACTTTCATTGTGGTGGAGTCTGTGAGAGACTTAATGTATCATGTAGAATTATCAAGTTAAATGACTTCATTTTTCCCCTTAATTGACCATTTTGAATTGAATTGCTTGGATTTATCAGATTTTTTGTAATGCAGTGTGGTCTACAATAGCTATTACCAGCCTCTTTCCCACCATCACTACACCTGAAAAATAAAATTCACACATGTGACATTCTATCATGTGCTTATCCAGAATTAATGCACAAAGCTGCATAAGTAAAAATCTGTGGTTTATGCACAGTTTCTTCCAGGCCAGCTGCTGTGTCTCCCAGTCACCCTAGGGTCTGCAGTTAAGGACCTGCAAGTCTAGAGAAACTGAGAGAGACGTGTTGGCTTGGCCAATAGATCTTGAGCACCTATAAAGTGCAAGGAGCTGGGTCACTGTGGTGGACTTGTCGGAGATTTAAAAATAATCAGACAGCCTAGGAGACAGGCTTTGACACCACTGACAAAAATACACTTCAATTACCAGGCAGTGAGAAAAGGAGGGACGTGGGTAGAGGAACATGTCAGCAGGGTGTGCTGCGTGTGGCCCATCTTCAAGTCTCAGTTGAATCCTACTGTTCAAATGTGGGCCACTTGTGGGAAATTCTGTACCATGAGGGTTTTGCTTAATGTTTAAAAAGTCTTACAAAAAGATGAATAGGAGACGTAGCAGGTGGCAAATCAGAAGGTTGTGTCTTGTAAACAGGGGGAGGTCAATCCAACCTCCAAATCCCAAAATATATCAATATCCCATAATAGAGAATCACTATCAGGGAACTTGCTGTTTGTTTATTAGTGGCAGCATGGCATAAAATCAGGATAATTCAGCGTTTAAAATCCCTACTTTGTTTGAATTTATAACTAGTATAAATACTTCTAAGATTATATACATTTAAATTTTTTCTGCAACAAGTTAGACAGGATCACAAATTCACATGATGCTCAAAAGAACACCCAGAAATATTTAATGAAAACTTTCATTCTAGTGATGAGGAAACTCTAGCTCAAATAAGAAGCAAAAAACCATACTCAAGCAAACAAATCTGTAAAAGAGTTGTAATCAGAAATATCCAGTTGTCCTACCTCCTAATTTTGTGATCCATCTGCTTCACCATCAGTCAAAAAATCTGATTCTTCGAAGAAAGAACTTTGGCTTGGCTTTAGAGAGTAAGATTAAAAAAAAAGAAAAAACCACAAACACTTAGGCAAAGGAACAAACAGCCAAAATTAAGTAAATCTGGGATTTTTTTTAAACCAGCGTTGTCTGCATTGTTATTTTGGGCTCAGAGCGATAGCTTGATGCCAAATTTAAATGGAAAGCATTATCTACTCCATATTTATAAATCTTTAGATTCTGCGTGTGTCATGAAAAATGTAAGTAAATTTTATAATAGTAAGGTGTGTGGGATTAATTTGTATTCTATGTTGAAAAGCTCCATGGTAGGCAATTAATTCATGAAACACCAGCGATTGCTGCCTTAAGGGCTACATTGCTAGATAAAATTACAGACCTCAAATCTTATTATTACACTGGTATCTATTTTTTGTGTGGTCTAGGGAATATATCATCTTAAATTGAATATTTACCTAATCAGTAGGCTAAGGGTATCTTCTGGGTTCTGCCCCCTTCGACTCTAGAACACATTGTCTAGTTGTGAATATTAATATGCTGCTTATATAGGTAGGTACTACTGCTTACTGTTTTCACTTCATGGCACACTTATTAAATGATACTTGTATGCTATACTAGAATAAACTAGAGGGGATCTAAATGGAGCTTGGTAAAAATTGTATAGCCTTTATATTAAACAATGATAAAGTAAAACAACTAATATAAATAAAAATTTAAAATAACAAGCCATAATAAAGTATAAAGTATTGGGAAAGATATCAAATACTTAATTTACATAATTTTCAAGTAATGCTTTTCAGGATTTTTACTGAGAAACTTGTAGTTGCTTCCACAAACATAAGTGTTTTTTGGTTTTTTTCTTTGTTTTGTTTTGTTTACCAGGTCTTATTCTTGAAGTTGTGACTGTAATTCTAATCAATGTTTTAATAACATCTATTTTTGATCGTCACATTAGACAAGAAAATTTTAATCATTTTTACGATCAAAAATTTTCAAGCCAGTGTTTTTCAAAGAATCTAGTTTCTTCTTTCTTTGGCACACAAAAACTCATTGCAGTATCATCTGATGATGTGTATGAGACTGATTTCGTTCCAAGTTGGTGGTTGCTTTTGTAAGGTATGTCCCAATAATGATGGTAGAAGGCACAGACTGTGGTAGAGCCTTCACATCCACTAGGCGGTCATATCATCTTTACATGAAGACAGAGATGGGCGGGTAACCACCTAAACCCACGCTGACAAGGTCTCCTGGGACTCCCGCCCCTGACCTGCTGTATCTTTGCTCTGGATCGTTAGTTCTTGTAGCAATCCTAGCAATCTCTTGTTCACCATGAGCATTGGCATACTCGCCGCTGGCTGTTGCACAAGTTGATGCCCGCTGGTTGAATGGCGAGAGAACTTTGATGGACCCATGGGTGTGGCGTTTCTCACTGTGTCTGCCGTCCGAGACCACTTTTGACCTTTTGTCTGACTCTCTCTCTCTCGGGTAACCTTCCTGGGAGACCCTAGAGAGGCTTTGTGGCTGAATGTGAATAGTTGCAGGGTTCTGGGTAACCCAGGCTGTACCAGGCAGCCCCAAGGGTTGAGGGGATCATTATCTCATGTCCCACTTGCAAACATTAGATTCAGAACTGTATACCTAAGCAGACTGCTTGGTACCCTCTGATTCAGGTTTGTGACTTAAAACAGCCTTGAAGAACTTTGAAAGTCATATAAAAAATGGCAAACTTCTCTATTTTACCCTTTCTTTACCTAGACTAAACCTGCAGCCTCACAGGAGCTGAGAACATATTTATTCTTTATCTTTTACTTAAGACACTCAGCAGGAAGGTAACACACTTTGAATGAAAAAGGACAATTCAAGTTAGGTTGGTGCTTTGCCTAAGCCAGAAAGGTTTAGGGAGAGAAATTGAGGATGAAGAACAAAAGAGACGAGCTTTTTTCTTTTCTTTTTTTTTAACCTCTCATGGTTTGACTTAATTCTATTATTTGAATGATTTTGAATTGATTTGGACACACCCACATTTAAATATAAGTTCCAAAATGCATTCTAAAGTCAAATGGAAAGTAATTTGTGTGGTCTTGTTATGAAAATAATTGTTTTATTCTCTGTATACTCCAGTCTCTTCACTCATTTATTCATACTTGTATTCATCTATTTACACATCATTCATATATTCACAAAATATTTGTTACTGTGGATACTATACCTGGTATTGATCTAGGTGCTGAGCTGGAAAGGTGAAAAAGTCATTATCATTACCTTGGAGGGTCTCCCAGTCTTGAGGGGAGTCATAGAGGTTAACACATAATTATTGTACAGTTGGACAAGTATCATTATAGTCTTATGAACAGAATATCAGGAGAAAAATATTTTATTTAGTCTTATTATGTATTTGAGTATTCACCTGCCCAAGATGGAAATCTATCTAATAGAGTTTGTGCTTTTAAGGACATAATCCAACATGATATTTTTTATTTGCTGAGATCTTTTCTCCATGAAGTGAATTAGGAGCCCAGGCTTCTTCTGTGTCCTGACTCTATTTCCTAGGGCCTCAAAGCCTTTGGAATATAGTTGGAAGACAGAGGAGAAAAGGGTGTAGAGGCTCTGCTCTTAATCACTCCATCCCAGAAGTGGCATTCATTACCTTTGCTCACATTCCATTGACAGGGTATACATGCAGGAGGTGCTGGGTCCTGCAGCCCTGGCAAGTTAACGTCTAGCAATAGTTTTACACAGACGAAGGCTAGGAGCTCTTTGCTGAATTGCTCACATTCTCTGGACAAAAGTAAGGAAGTCTGTGGCTGTTTATCCCCTTCTCAAATATATGCTTCATTTTTTTCCATCCCTCTAACTCTAATCATGGGCAGCAATATTTCTTCAATATTTTATCCACTCACACTGTCCAGGGAGGTTTCTTCGGCACAACAAGCAAGGCACACTGGGTTTATTTTTATAGAACATTTCCCACAGTCGTATCAGATAAAATGCATTACATCTCGCCAGGTGACTGCTGAGTAATCTCACAACTGTGGCTTCCATGTGAAAGGCAGAGATGATTAGCTTCCAAGGTGTTTGTGGGCCAGAATTGCTCTGCTTCCCTTAACTAGGTAGGTTAGTCCCTGTTCGAGTTCTTTGAGCTTTGTATACTGTTCCCTTGATTCACAGGAAGAAATCATAGACTTAATAGTCTGGTTGTGAGGATTAAATGAGATATTTTATATAAATTGCTAAGCATGGCTTTAGGCACATATAGAAAGCAATCCATAATTGAGGCTCTTGTCATTGCTAATTAAGGATAGGATATTAAGCGAAAATGGAAGTGTCCTTTTTGTGGAGGAGGATGATATACTGAAACATTTAAACGTATTATTTCCTGTAACTAATTTCTAATGAGATTTCAATGTGTGCTTGCTGTCTGATTCCCCAAGAGAATGGATTTTCTCCCTCACTTTATCACATAGATATTGCCTGAATAAGGTCCTAATACCTGTAACTGAATTCACTTTTAGGATTGCACTATCCTTTAAGAGGCAGCAAAATATATTAATAAAGAGTGTTAGTTCTAAACTCAGATTTCAAGTTCTAGCTGGGTTACTTATCAGCTGTGTGACCTTGATCAACCTGTTTCTGAATCTGTGAATGTTAGCCAGTGATATTCCTTTCTAGGGACATTATGCTGGGAATGAGATGATTTATATAAAACACTTAGCAGAGAAGATGGCATAGAGCAAGTACCTAATACATGTTACTTTAATCATGATGATTACACAGAATATTGGGATTGGGGTCAGATGACCTGAGTTTATATCTGTGTTCTGTTGCTTTTAATCTTACTGAGCCTCGGTCTCCTCATCCATAAAATTGGGCTAATAATATTCTCTTCACACAGTTGTTATGGTGATTTTAACGTATGTGAAAGTTCATAGAATATTGCCTAGAACCTGTAAAATATTAAATACGTGTTAAAATTATTTTCTTTTATTTGCGGTATCTGTGGCCCTAGGCAAGTTGATCTGCCTCTCATATTGGTTATGCCTCCTACTTGGCCTGTTATAGTTAACATCAAAAAAAAAAAAAACCAGGGTTTCCCTGGTGGCGCAGTGGTTGAGAGTCTGCCTGCCGATGCAGGGGACACGGGTTCGTGCCCCGGTCCGGGAAGATCCCACATCCCGTGGAGCGGCTGGGCCCGTGAGCCATGGCCGCTGAGCCTGTGCGTCCGGAGCCTGTGCTCCGCAATGGGAGAGGCCACGACAGTGAGAGGCCCGCGTACCGCAAAAAAAAAAAAAACCAAGAAAACAAACCCTCAAGCAACTCTAAGAATAGTACTATATCTAACATTATTATTTAAGAAGAGGATGGCATTCTGTTCCTGAAGGATTTGGCCATTGGAATTGTGGAGGAAGACCATCTTGGGATTTGTGTGGTGACATTTCTTAAATGCATGGTATAGCATGGGTTGCTTTCATCACACAGTAGGGAAATACTAGTATCTATAATTTTATAATCCCTAACCCACATTAACTTTAAAGCCATTAGTAAAGACGAATTCTATTTTGATATTTAGTACCCTGCTAGAGTATCTCTCACTACAGAAGTTTAAAATAAGCATTAAAATAAATCCAGAAACAGATAAAACTAGCCTGTGCTGTGGAACACCATATTCCCAGGCAGTCCAATCTGAGGTCCACAGTCAAAAAAGATTTTAATCTATGAACTATGTGTAGTACAGTGGGTGTTGATGGGAGACAATGAGAAATCGACTCCTTTTTACCCTCCCTCTGTCCTGAGGTGGTTTCTGTTTCAGGTTCGATCATTACACCATTATAGAGAAGCCCTGCCTATGCTAGTATTTTTCTTAGACTTTGAACAAACTCAGACACCATAAGATTTTTTTTTTTTTTAACAAGGAGGGAAACCTGAGAGCTTTCTGTGGTATCTCTCTTGTACTCCTCCTGTTCTCCTATGTGGATGCCCTTCTCTATCTTATATCACTTCCCCAGTTCAAGAATCCTTCAAGAGTAGCCTCAAAGCCCATCTCTTCTTTGCAAAGTTACTTGTTCCATATTGCTTACATAGATCTCTCTTCTTCCAAACCCCTTGAAACACTGTTCTTATCTTTCAGTTGAGTGTTGAATCACAGAATTTCTATCATATTATTTAAGTATTATTTAAGTAGCGCAGGGAGAGGCTAATCCTTGAAATCAGGAAATAATTATATCTTAAATTATAATTTACAGCTCCGTGGCAGTGAACACAGTGGCTAAATAAATAAAAATTTAATTAAAATGGTATGCAATGAGGGCCTTACAAAAATGCCGTTAAGAATAACATCGTTTGCATAAAGCTGAATATCTAAAAACAGCTAGATAACTATCTAACTTTCCATTTGTATGTATAGATAAAGCACAAGGATTTGCCCATTAGGATTTTATTTTCCATGGTAGGTCATTTCAGATGCTTTAAGTGACCCTACAGGCATCTTTTTAAGATTACCTTTGGACCCTGGTTTTTCATCTTGGGACTGCCGCCATGTACAATCCTAAAATGTTCCGTAAAGGCTCAATCTTGCTTTTATTTCATGAGCCGTTTCCATTTAGTTAAAATTAAACTCTCAGCTACAGGAATATCTCCCAGGACTCAAAGCTTTCCCTTCTCAGTTAAAGCGTCTAACCTGCTAGCTTCCTGAGGGCAGTGACCTCAGAGTGAAGCTGAATGACAGTGAAACCCCAAAGTGACGTGACAGTCGCTTCATTCCAGAATGGGTGTTCCCTGACGGCTGCATCTAACATATGCACAAAATCCCCCTCTCGATTTGCACTTCCAACACCATTCCTAAAATGTAAGCATTGTTCTTTGGTGTCTCATAGGTAGCATAAATTAAATGGGATAGTTTTTATATTGCGTTCCACCTCCACGTAGATTTTTCTTTACTGGTTTCTACATGTGTCTCAAGTTAAAGCATTGTTTCCTAACTATCTCACTCCCTCTCCTGTTTACCCTCCTGTCCCTCACTTGCATATGAGAGCACCGTAAGCAGACACCTTTCCTAGTATCCACCATTGATCCATCCCCTATTGCCCTGTCTTCGTAGGACCTGATTTGATAGGAAAAGGTGTTCATTCTCAGGTATTTACCAGCATGAGTGAGACTACCAATGCTTCATCCTCTCATTCACTGTGTTAGGTTTGTAAGAGACACATGGAACAAAAGGGGCTTAGTCTCTTTTGGCGCCCAGCTGGAAATCCACAGGGAGAGAAGGAGCAAACAGGTATGCTGCTAATTATCAAACAGGTTGTTATGATGGGACATAGAACAGGGAATGAGAGCTCACCTGGTTGGAAGCAGGTGATCAGGGGGTTGACTTTTTAATAACTTTATTGAGGTACAATTTACACACAATACATTGTTCATATTTAAAGTATACTAAATACTGTGAGTTTTAATATATGCGTAGACCCACAAACCCATCATCCCAATCAAAATACCAAATATGTTATAATTCCCAGTGTTTTCTTGTGCAGCATTCTTCTCTCTGTGCTTTACTCACTATATATTAGTTTACATTTTCTAGAATTTTATAAAAATGGCATTATGCTTTTTTTCTTGGTCTGGGTTATTTTACTCAGCATAATGATTTTGAGATTCATTCATGTCGTTGAACATATCAATAGCTTACTCCATTTATTCACTTACTTATTTATGGCTGAATAGTGTTCCACTACAAGAATATACCACAATTTAACTTTGCACTCCCTGATGGGCATTTGGGTTGTTTCCAGTCTTGTCTTTTATAACTAAATCTGTTAGGAATATTTGTCTACAAGTCTTTGTGTGGATGATATACTTTCATTTCCTCTTGGTAAAAATTTAGAAGTGGCCTTGCTGGGACATACTATCAGGACTTTTGACTGATGGAACAGCATAAGAGGTTGGAGTACACACAGTAATGGGCACCTTTTGGTCCCTTCCCAGGGGATAAGTATATACTTCAAAGGTACCTCAAATTTGCCAAGTTTTGAGTCTCAGTTCTCGACCTTCTTTTTCAAGTGTGGTCCCTTGTCAGTATTCCTTTGTTCAGTAAATTGTACCACCATCTGTGAAGTTGGGCAACACAAAGTCAGCCTTGACACCTACCTCTCTTTCATTCCCTTTATTCTATTGGTCTTCAAGTCCTACCGTTCTTCCCTCGTGAAAATCCCTACCATTTGTACTGCCCACGCTCTAGTGTGGGTCACTGCAGTCTCCCCCCCCCCGGACCACTGGGCAGCATGCTCACCGTCCCCCATCCCTTGACTTGTACTCTCCATCCATTATCTGTGGTTAACATAAAATGACCTTTGAAACATGATATACTCAGCATAAGCCTGAGTATATCACTTCACAGATTAAACCTTTAAACAGCCCTTCATAATCCTTGGAGAAAAGCCCAAAATCTTTACCATGGTTTACACAGTCTGCATATCCGTGTCCCTGCTTAATGTACGTACTCAGCGTTACAACTCAGTATTATCCTCCGGTTCCGCCTACAGTGAGCTTTATTCAGGTCATCAACTTTTCCAAGTTCTTTATTACCTCTGGACTTTTACACTTCCAATGTCCCTGCCTTTCTCTTCACTTATTTGTCTGACTCTTACTTAACCAAGTTAAATATCATTGCCCCTAGAAAACTCAGGTCTAGGTAAAATAACTTAAGCCTGATCCTCCATACCAATCTTAAGATATTACAATGGCGAAGATTCTGGTCAGCCTCCCTAATTAAAAGTAGGGCCTAGCTCATCACTTTTGCATTCCTAATACCTAGTACAGCAGCACATCTTGAACATACTAAGTGCTCTAATGCATTTGATCATGAAATAAAAGTCTATGACAGTGATCTAGACTTTATATAACAGATGCCTGACAAATATTTGAAAAGTTGAGATGAATTCAAGAAATGTTTCTCAATAACCAACGTGGATGTCACCAATTTCATACACTAATATCCATGACTTTGCTTATGACAGAGGCCCTCTGGCTGTCATTCAAAATTAATTTTATACTTAGTCTACACAGTCCTAGTAAATTCAGGTATCAAGTTTGTTATACCAGAATATATTAGAAACAGAAAATCCAGTGGTTGAAGAGAAAAATTAATGCAGTTGTGTATAGGCACACACACTGCAGCAAAGAGTGAAGATACTGAAAAACACGGAACTGTAATTCAAAACCTCAGTAGTCTAGGGTCATTTTGTCGAGGGTCATATGATCTGATGCCATCATTTGATTGGAGTGGAGGCAGATTTTGATGTTACTAATTAAGGTGCTGATCTGATGAGGCTACTGATAATCATAGGTACCCTTGATTGTGTTCTGTGTGACAGAAATGGAGCTAAGCTCTCTTTGCATTATCTCATTAAATTCTCATAATGACCCTATAAAATTGGTATTGACTTTATAGAAGAGAAAAGGAAAGTTGAGAGAAGTTAAATATCTTGGCCTTGGCTACCTAGCTTTCAGATATGACTCTAGCCTGCTTAGTCTAAGTAGTCAAGAAAGGATTAAATTATGTTCTTTTACCGTATTTAAAGAAACAACAAAATTGTAAAACAAGTTCGTTGAAAACAGATTTTTTTCTTTAAATTTTGGATTCTCCAGGGGGATGTTTGAGTTATCTAAAATAATAAGGTAGGAACATTATTTCCCAATCATGCCAAATAAATGAAGTTTTCCTGTAAATGCTTTCCCATGATTACATTACACTTCATGATTATCTGTAAAATTACGAAAAGACTCTAGCAAACAGTGCTTCCTGAAAAGTGGCAATAGCATGATGCTAATACTAGACAGTGTATTACCCTATACGGGCTCATTAAGGGGCCTGGTTTTCATCTTTAATTGCAAAGAACATATATCCCTGAAATGAGTTTGTAGTCATTTTAATAAGAAGTACCAGAAGTGTGAATAGAATCTATCACCAGATCCACTTAGAACCCATTTATCTTTATGACTATATGTGTTATGGATCATCAGCCCATGATCATACAGACCCCCATCAACACTCATCTTCCTTATGGCAAGTGTAAAATGCAGTGTCTCTACTGGGAGATGAAATTTTTTTCCACACTTGTGAGTGATAGACTCCTATGTTCCTAAACATATTTTACCTCAACTAATTAATTCCAGCGCTGCATTAGGTAAACCTCTACTCCCCAGCTCTGTCTTTTAAGGAGTGCTCACCACCAGGTAATGACTCAGGGACAGCCCACCCCCAATCAATTCCTCCTCTCTCCCCAACTTCTTCACATTGTCTGATTCCCGACCTCCACTGTTTTTGATATATTTTACTCTCTTGGATTTAATTAATCGCCACCCCCCCCCAAATTCTGTTGTCCAAGTCGATATAGACTTCCCCTTCCCTAGCCAGAACCCCACCTCCATTTAGCATTTTGAAAGCCCACCAGTATGGTGTATAACCAGTACTCCCCACCAGTGCAGTCAGCGTGTCTCCATATCTCTGTTTTCACCACTTACCTTCCCCCAGAAGACCAGCAGGATTAATCTCATCATGCTTTTATTCCCATTTTACTCTGTAACTACCAAAAGTCCAAGCATTCAAGATATTTAAATACTAATTTTTATCCCCGTAACCTCTTACATCTCTTGATCTGATCTAATCTCCCGTCTCTTTCCAATCCCTCACTCCCCAAATAGTTTCTGTGTATCCTTTAGAATATATAGTCTGTCATTACCAAAATTCCCAATCTTCAGTATTTTCCTTTAATGTTTCCTTTATCTTCTGACTTGAAAAAAAAACTGATTTCCGGCCTTCCCTGGTGGCGCAGTGATTGAGAGTCCACCTGCCGATGCAGGGGACACGGGTTCGTGCCCTGGTCCGGGAAGATCCCACATGCCGCGGAGCGGCTGGGCCCGTGAGCCATGGCCGCTGAGCCTGCGCGTCCGGAGCCTGTGCTCCGCAACGGGAGAGGCCACAACAGTGAGAGGCCCGCGTACCGCAAAAAAAAAAAAAAAAAAAAAACTGACTTCCCCTGATGACACAGCTTTCCTTACTGTCTCCTCAGAGAAGGACAACTCTCTGTTGTAGAGCTTAGAGACTAGATTGTCATTCTCTTCCCCCCCACAGTGCTGCTTCTAAGACATTTCTCCTAATTAAAAAAACCAAAAACAAAACAACAACAAAAAAACCAAAGCCTCAGCTTGTATGAAGTATGTGCCAACAAACTGTACTATCCTGGCTGTCATAATCATCTATTAAATCTCATTCATTTCTCCTCATTCCCTGAATGTTTTTGCTTGCAGCCTCCTATTTTTCTGTCACTATTCTTGTCATTATTTTTGGAGATTGGAAAAGTCCCATAGCTCATCTGCCCGAATCCCAATTAGGGAAAAAATCTGCTTTATGGTGATAAATCCCTCTTGATCATAATGACTTTTTAAAAATACGTTGCTGGAATCTATTTGCTAATATGAGGTAGAACTTAAGATCTTAAAAGAAATGTGCTTCTAGTTACTTTTGGGTAAATTTTCCATATCTGATTTTTGTATTAGGACTCTTCTAATTTTTTAATACATTGGAAAATAACTGATGTCTTTCTAAGGTGTATATCTTTGATTATATTTTCTATTTTCGTAAAGCTACTTGTATTCTCTACTCAAAACAGGAGTAAATAATGGCTGCACATAACTAATCAATAATCAGCCATTTTGTCCAGAGTTTCAAATGTGTTGGTATAAAGCTACCATGGTATTCTTTTGTAATTAAAAAAAAAACTCTCTGCTTTATAGCTAGTCCCATCACTATCATATTTGCCAAATATTGCTTATTTTATTGGTCTTTCTAAAGAACAAGCTTTTGGTTTTATTTGTCAAGTTTACTGCTTTTCTTCTCTATTTTTGACTTTTCTCTTGATTAATTTTGTCCTTCCACTCTTTGGGATTTACCTTGTTCTTTTTCTATGTCTACTGTTCATTTCCTGTAGCTTCAAGAGCCATTTTCAACAACTCAACGAGCTCTGCCGGCTGTGTCATGGCCACTTCATCATATGCCATTAAAACTTAATCTCATACACTGGGTGAAGACTCAGCAGTCTTATTTTGCTTTCAGAATTGTTCTATGGCCTTGGATCCTTCTTCTTCTCCTAAATTAGCACTATCATCAGGGAAGATTCTAGTGGGCCTAGAATTCTAGGCTTGCCTTTCCTGCAGTTTCATAATAAAAGAAAAAACATTTCCACCCTGTTTTTGATGTTGATCGAAAATTTAGCAACACTTCTTTGCACTATATTCAAATCCCAGAATATAAGCAAGCCTTCATGCACACAGGCTCACTGAAATGTCATAATTTTAAACTATGTATGACCTTGAACAATGACCTTTCCAAATACTCCACACTCTTCCTAGATGTTCAGACTTTTTCATTCCTACAACATCTTTTACACATGGTCGATTTGTGTCATAAGTTCTTCCTCACTCCCACTTCTGAGTATATATCCAAAGGAAACATCGTCATTATTAGAAGAGATATCTGTACTCCCATGTTCATTGTAGCATTATTCACAAGAGCCAAGGTATGGAAACAACATAAGTGTCCATAGTAGATTAATGGATAAAGGAAATATGGTATATATATACACAATGGAATATTATTCAACCTTAAAAAAGAAGAAAATCCTATCATTTAAGTCAACATGGATAAAACTGGAGGACACTATGCTAAGTGAAATAAGACAAAGACAAATAGTGCATGATGTCACTTATATGTGGACTCTAAAAAAATAATGAAATAAATCAACACTTCCCTCCCTGGACATTTTCCTCAGCAGAATCTAGCAGCCTCTACTATGAGTCTTATCTTTTTTTGTTTGTTTGTTTGTACCAGATCACAACCCCAGGGAACCTATGTATTTACCGATGTATATCTAGATTATACTTTACCATTGTTCTTTTTCTTTGCAATTCATTCCATCCACTTCTGGCATCAGAACCTCATTTTTCCTTTGGAGAAGTCCTTGTGATTCAGGTAGGCTGTGTGTCTCCTCCCTAGGCTGTGTGACTTGGGGCTGGCTAGACACAGTGTTTTATATATACTCTATATGTCTTAAGTACTTATTTCTCTGTTTTCCGTCATTTTCCCTCCACATTTTAGTGTAGTTATTTTTTAATTGACATTTGTAATCCTTTCTTTTGTTTGACTAAAGTACTGTTCAACCGATCTTCTGAGTGCTTAATTTCAGCATTTTTAATTCTAGAAGTTTCTTTTGGTTGCATTTCACAGACAATTTTTGCTTAAATTGTACATGTTGTCCTTTTTTTAATACATTAATCATAATTTTAAATAATAGTTTCATTGAGATATAATTTACTTTCCATATTATTTAAAGTGTACAATTTAATGTGTTATGCATCTACCACCACAATCAATTTTAGAACTTTCATCCACCCCCCAAAAGAAAAAGAATCTATTATAGGTCACTCACTCCCCCATTTCTCCAAACCCTAGGCAGCCACTATATATATATACTTTGTCTCTACGGATTTGTCTAGACTGGACATTGCATACAAATGGAATCATACAATTACTTAGCATGTTTTCAAGGTTCATCCATGTTGTAGCATGCATCAGTACTTGATTTCTTTTTATGGCTGAATAATAGTCCATGGTGTAGATATTACTATGTTTCATCTATCCATTCACAGTAAATGGCCATTTGGGGTATTTCCACTTTGGGGCTCTTATGAATAATGCTGCTGTGGTTGGATTTACGTGCAAGTTTTGTATGCAGGTCTAGATTTGTTTTTTAAATTAACAGACTATTTCGGAGCCATTTCTGGTTTACAGAAAAATTAAGCAGAAAGGACAGAGTTCTCATACCTCCTTACCTCTCTACCCAGTTTCCCCTATTACTAATATCTTACATTAGCGTAATACATTTGTTATAGTTAATGAACCAATATTGACACATTATTACTAACTAATGTCCATGGTTTACTTTAGACTTCACTCTTTGTTTTGTACATTATATGATTTTTGACAAATGTGCAATAGCCTGTATCCACCATTACAGAACCATACACAGGAGTTTCTCTGCCTTTAAAATTCCGGGCTTCACCCATCCTTTTCTCCCTCCCCACAACCTCTGGCAACCACTGATCTTTTGACTGTCTCCACACTTTTGCCTTTTCCTAAATTTCATATAGCTGTAATCATATAATATGCATGTAGCCTTTGCAGATTGGCTTTTTTTCACTTAGTAATATGCATTTAAGCTTCTTCCATGTCTTTTCATGGCTACATAGCCTTTTCTCTTTATTGCTGACCGCTGTTCCTTTGTACCGATATACCATAGTTCGTTTATCCATTCACCTGTTGAAAAACATCTTGGTTGATTTCAAGTTTTGGCAATTATGAAAGAAGCTGTTATAAACATCCACGTGCAGGTTTTTATGTGGATGTAACTTTTCAGTTCCTATGGGTAAATACCAAATAGCATGATTACTAGATCACTGTATGGTAAAAGTATGTTTAGTTTTGTAAGAAACTGCCAAGTATCCTCCTGGCAACAAATGAGAATTCCAGTTGTTCTGCATCGTCAACAACTTTGGTATTTCAGTATTTGGATTTTAGACATTTGAATAGGTGTGTAGTGGTATCTCATTATTGTTCTAATTTAAAATTCCCTGATGACATGGAATGTGTAGCATCTTTTCATATGCTTATTTGCCGTGTGTCTATTTTCTTTGTTTAATCATAGTTGTTTTGTTTTTTAACCAAGGCCTACTAACTCTTGTCCTCCTGTGTCTATTTATATTTTCTTTTTTCCTTCTTTCTTTCTTTCTTTTTTTTTTTTTTTTTTGATCTTTTGATCATTTAGTCTTTTTCCTGGTATGTCCAATTATTTTTATATTAAAATTGGGCTTAACTTATTTTAGGAAACTATGAGGATACCTCCACATTCAGGATGTTGTTATCGTTCTCTTGAAAAGATTTCCTTTTGCCCATGGCAGACAGTTACTATAGGGACTGGAAATCTTAGTCCATTTCCAGTTTGAGCTCATTCAAAGCCGTTTTTCACTCTGTGTGAAGGTTGCTCTATTTCTGTCTTGTCCTTCCTCTACGGGTGTTGCCCTTTGGGATTACCATGTGAACGTTTAGATTCTCCCTATTCCCAACTACCCTTGTATTTGTTAGGCTTTAAATGTAATGGTTCCCCCAGCCCTGTGAGACTAAGGATACGTGTAGCTTGTCATTCCATTAGTTGTTGCCTTTAGCTTGAGCTCTTGCCGTTTGGCTTCTGTGGTTAGAGTCTTTTGAACTCCTTGGCTTTTCAGCTCCTAGGCTGTATGAGTTGAATCAGCAAATGCCCCAAGGAGAAAAGCTGCACCAAATGTCAGGCTTGCGTCTGTGTTTCCCTTCTCTCCAGAACTTGGCCCACATGTCTCGGTGTCTCTCTAACATTCGGATGCTGGCGAAGAGATGTTTTCTTACTTTATCCGGGTTTTCTAAACTTTCTTTAGACTTCACCTGATCTTATGTTATTATTGAAGTATCATCTCAATTATCCCTAGGAAGAAAATTTACAATTTTATGTTTTATTTTTTTATTTTCTATATTACCTCAGTTTCTGTAGAGACCTTTTACCTGATTCTTCAGTCTATTTCCTGTGTTACCAGTAAGATGGAGATAGGTGGAGGCTAAGAATATTGGGGGGGAAATCACTGATGAATGATATGTCTCGCTCTTTTTGTTTTTCCTCTCCTTATTTACTCTGGCAGCCTACATTTGCCCTTCTTGATTTGACCCAGTTGCCCAAATACGCAACCCACTCTGGCAAAGACCTGACTTTACTCTCAAAAATGTCTGCATGTTAGGATTAGCTAGATGATGAACACCATGCCAAAGTTTTTTGTGTGACCAGTCAGAATGGCCATCATTAAAAAATCTACAAACAATAAATGCTGGAGAGGGTGTGGAGAAAAGGGAACCCTCTTGCACTGTTGGTGGGAATGTACATTGATACAGCCACTATGGAGTACAGTATGGAGGTTCCCTAAAAAACTAAAAATAAAACTACCATACGACCCAGCAATCCCACTACTGGGCATATACCCTAAAAAAACCATAATTCGAAAAGAGACATGTACCACCATGTTCACTGCAGCACTATTTACAATCGCCAGGACATGGAAGCAACCTAAGTGTCCATCGACAGATGAATGATGAAGAAGATGTGGCACATATATACAATGGAATATTACTCAGCCATAAAAAGAAATGAAATTGAGTTATTTGCAGTGAGGTGGATGGGCCTAGAGACTGTCATACAGAGTGAAATAAGTCAGAAAGAGAAAAACAAATACCTTACGCTAACGCAGATATATGGAATCTAAAAAAAAAAATTGTTCTGAAGAACCTAGGGGCAGGACAGGAATAAAGACGCAGACATAGAGAATGGACTTGAGGACACGGGGAGGGGGAAGGGTAAGCTGGGATGAAGTGACAGAGTGGCTTGGACATATATACACTACCAAATGTAAAATAGATACTAGTGGGAAGCAGCCACATAGCACAGGGAGATCAGCTCCGTGCTCTGTGACCACGTAGAGGGGTGGGGTAGGGAGGGTGGGAGGGAGGGAGATGCAAGAGGGAAGAGATATGGGGATATATGTATATGTATAGCTGATTCACTTTGTTATAAGCAGAAACTAACACAGCACTGTAAGGCAATTATACTCCAATAAAGATGTTAAAAAACCAAAAAGTTAGATAGTAAAAAATTCAAAAGAATTGCCCACACTCCTCCAACAGATTCTCTAACATTTAGCAGAACAGAATTCACACTGAATCTGGTTTATGAGTAAAAGACAAGTCAACTTTAAAGTGGTTCACAGATGGCAACGTTTCTTTTCCATGTGCCTGCTTTGGAGCCATATTTCTGCTGACCACTCAAAACTTTCCTCTTGAGTATTCTGTGATATATTAGAACCAGGAATAAGGGATGTTAGTGCTGGAAGGGTCAGCCAGTGGTCTGGGATTTAATTCACATATCCTGTCTGCACCAGGCTCTTTAAGATCATTGAGTTAGCCTAAGAATTTTGAAGCTGTAGAATTCAAGACAGTGCGTTACAATATGCCAATATTACTATTCTCCTGCTCTGACATTCTCCACTGATGGACAGATGAAGGAGAAGGAAGGGCAGTCACCAGTAACTGAGAGTAAATGAAACTGGAATATTATAATTCAGTATCATTTGAGTGACTGAATTGGCTGGCAGAGTGTTCTGCAGTTAAGGGTGAGGAAAGATTAATTCTGCACATGACACCACTACTGTATTTATACAAGTCTACTGGGACAGTTGTTTACCTTGAATTGTTTTCTTCATTCATTTCAGTCAGACAGTTGTGTTGACTGATTTTCCTTTTTGATGTATGAAATGACTGACTGAATTTACCATTTAATTTCCACTAATGCACTGTAAAAACAATACATTACTTAAATTGGATTGGAAGGTATGAAAATGTTTACCGCAGAACTAGAAAGGCCAGATAAATCATAAGAAACATTTGACTGTGAGTGTTAGAAAGCTACTGAGGTAGCCATGACCTAGAAAAGTAAAATAGAGAAAGAAACTCACTGAAGTGAGAACAATATTCTGCACATGCGTTTCTAGCCCAGTCATTTAGAAACTACTGATGAAGAGCAAAAGTCTGAGAAACCAAATGTGGCTCCTAAGAGGTAGAAAAGCCAGTAGATCTTAGGACAATGTCATAGGACTAAGGAAACCAGAGTTGGAATTGAGAAATAACAAGGCAGCTAGAATTTTAAGGACCAAAATCACAGAGAGAGTAAAGATTCAGAGAACGGAGCTGGATTCAGCAACAGTGTTCCCTTGCAGTATTTTCCATGTATAATAGGTAGACAAGACAAGATGCTAAGAAGTCAAACAAAAGCTAACTGAAGTCAAAGCAAAGACTTAGTTGGCTCATAATGCTGAAGAGACAAAATTGGGGTTCAGAACCTATGAAAGATTTGTGGCCCAATGGAAAACTAATGATATGAATTAGGACATTGGAAGTCTCTACATATGTGTGTCTGTGTGTGTGTGTCTGTGTGTCTATGTGTTAGGAAGGTTGATGCAACATCTACATTGAACCTTATAAAGAAGGAAAATGAGTATGAAGTTGGTCCAGTGACTGAGGTGATCTTCCCCTCTGCTCCCTACCTAAGAATAGGAAATTCTCTCCTCAAGAAAATAGTTGACCCTGGAACAATGTAGGGGTTAGAGACGCTGACTCCCTGTGCAGTCAAAAATCCCCATATAACTTTATGGTCGGCCCTTCTTATCTGTCGTTCTGAATCTGAGGATTCAACCAACCACAGATCGTGTAGTACTGTATTACTTATTGAAAAAAAATCCATGCATAAGTGGATCTGTGCAGTTCAAACCCAGGTTGTTCAAAGGACAACTGTAATGTCATTCAAATTCTCTACAACTTGTCATATCCCAAGTCTGGTATTCACTGAAGAACCACCAAGACTACCAAGAAAAGGAGAATTAGAATAAAAAACAAAAAAGAATCAGAATCATAGATGACCTAAACGTTCAAGTTCATACATATTTTGGTAAATATTATCAAGTTCAAGAAAATAGATGACAAGGTGAAGAATTTAACTTGACAACTAGAAACTATAAACTGATTGAAGTTGAACTGATAGAATTAAAAATTATACGAAATTTAAAACTCGGTAGTGGATTGGACACAGGTAAAGAGAGGTAAGTGAACTGGAAGATAGAGTAGTAACAATATTAAGACTAAAGCATGGGAAACGAAAAGAATAAAAAGTACACAAAAGCGCATTTGAGACATATGGGCCACAATAAACATTTTTATCATATGTGTAAACTGGAGTCCAAAGAAAAAAGAGAGAGATTGGTATGAAAACAATATTAACAGCTGAGAGTTCTCTAAAACTAAAAAGAATATATGGAGCCTTAAATTCAACAAGCACTAAAAAAAAACAACAAGAACAAATACAAAGAAAACCACACCTAAGATCACCACAGTACAATTCATGAACAGCAAAGAAAAACATGACATCTTAAAAGTAGCCCGAGGAAAAAGAGAGAGATTACTTTCAAAGGAACAATAGGATTAAGATTACAGCTTACTTCTCAGCGAAACTGACTGGATACTAGAAAATAATGGAATAACATTTTTAAGTGCTAAAGAAAAGAACTGCGCATTGGGAATTCTAGAGGCAGAGAAAATGTTGTTTGGAAGGAAAGATGAAATAAGGAAATTTGCAGACAAACAAAATTTAGAAAATATGTTCTCATCAGAACTGACTGAATTAAATTCTAAAGGGAGACCTGCAGGCAGAAGGAAGATTATCACAGATGAAAATAAGGACTTTATAAAGAATTATGTATAACAGAAAGGATAAATAAGTGGATAAACCTAAATAAAATCTAACAGCAAAAAAGAGTAATAATATAATATATCAAACATTAGAATGCATTTAAACAAAAGGAAGAGGAAAAAGTAGTAAAAGAAATTTAAGATCTCAGCATTGCTTGAGAAGAAGTAAAAGAGCTAATAAGTCATGGTACATGTGTAACTGCTACTTATGTAAAAATAACAAGCTAATACAAGGGAAAATGGAATTTGAAGAAATCTCAAAGGAAGAAAGAAGAGCAAAAGGAACATAACAAGGTGGGACTAATAGTAAACAAGGAGTAAACGGTCTATAAGAAAATACATTAACTGTAAATACTGAAATTAAAGGACAAGGATTATTGAAACAAACCAAAAACCTAATTCTATGCCACCTACAAGAGACAAGAGTCAGATTGAAAATGAAAGGATTCAAAAATTATGTCATAGGGCTTCCCTGGTGGTGCAGTGGTTGAAAGTCCGCCTGCCGATGCAGGGGACGCGGGTTCGTGCCCCGGTCCGGGAGGATCCCACATGCCGCGGAGCAGCTGGGCCCGTGAGCCATGGCCGCTGAGGCTGCGCGTCCGGAGCCTGTGCTCCGCGACGGGAGAGGCCACAACAGTGAGAGGCCCGTGTACCGCAAAAAAAAAAAAAAAAAAAAAAAAAATTATGTCATAACAACAATAAGTAAAATTGAAGAAGATTTTTTAATGTTAACATAGATTTGAAAGCAAAAAGTATCACTGGCGTTAAGGCAGGATAATAAAACCCACTGTTACTTTACAAGGAATATATTATAAGTCTAAACTTCAATGCAATATATGAAGGGAAATTCCAAAAATCTAAGTAGAAATAGAAAAATCTAAATTACCTAGATCAGTAACATAGGACCACAACAACAAATCAGCAGATTATAGAAGATCTGAATACCATCATTAAAAACTTTGGCCTAAATTTACATAAAACACTGCACCAACAATGATGGAATATATATATATTATGCATAAATTTTTAGGTGCACATGGCACATTTATAAAATTGACTATATTCTGGTTATAAAACAAGGCTCTGAATAAGCAAGAAATTTAAACCTATATAACCAATATTTTACCAAATAGTTAGATATTAAAAACATACTTCTGATCATTATGTAGGTCAAAGATAAAGTCGCAATGGGAATTAGAATTTTATTAATTGAATGATAATGAAAATATGCCATAACAAAACCTGTGGGTTGCAAATAAAGCTGTGGTCACAGAGAAGTTTATGTATTGCAGTTATACTCTCTAAATGTAAAACGGAAAGGAATAAAGCAACTAGAAGATAACCTATCACCCTGAGGTAGGCAGCTCCTGAACTGTACCTGGTGGGGAAGGCAGGGCAGAACTTCAGGAGGCCAGCTGAGAGCACGGTGAACACCATGTCAGGAGCAGTCTCCAAGAAAGAGAATTTAATGTACAAAGGGATGACTAAAATATATTTAAGACCTAGCACCCTGACCCCTCTTAAGGATGACTTACGTTGCTGGGGAAAAAATAAGAAGTGCTCGATGTAGAAGGTGAATAGCTTTATAATTCCCAGGAGAATCTTGGTACCAGGACCACACAATGAAGAACTTGGAGTCCCCGTGGCTAATCCAGCAGAGAGAAAAGGAGAAACAGAGATGCGAGAGAAAATAAAGGGAACTCTTGGTGCAATTTGGTGCTGCTGCAGGCCCAAGTCCAGGTATGTGCTCTCTATCTCCACATCTTAAATAAAAGCCACCATGTTCCTCAGTCTTTCAGGTACTTAGAATTTCTCTTTAGAACCTGAAAATGGGGTCAGGTCTCCTGTCTGCATTGCTACAGTACAAAATAGAGGCAGGATGTTTGAAATAGTTCTCCATCTGGCAGAGGAGGCCTTGAAGCTGTGAGCCACTCGCTGCAAACCAGCAGGACATGAAGGATTCTTGAGCAGATCTGAAGCTACTGGGAGGCCTTTGAGGAGTTAAATCCCATAGTAAATACTGTACCTTCAATGGCCCTTTCTCCCTCTCTGTCCAGTCTTCCTCCACTCCCGTGGGGGCCCAAAGGGGTTAAATGAGCACTCTGATGTAATCAATATAGCAAATTACTGGTATCTTCTATGGATTATTGAGATCATAAATGCCCTATATACAGTATTATGTAGAAAGCAAGAGAGTTGATATAATACTTATATAAAACCGTGAAGGTGGAACTATCGTCCTTGGTCCTTACCATATAAACACACACACATAGACACACACACACACTTAATGGAGATTGAAAATTTACTTATTTATTATTTTCCAAACCAATAGATGCACACCTAAATCTCCAATGGTAATGTCTATGATAAGCTTTTTTAGTCAGGGTATCATATGTAGACATAGCAGTTTCAATTCAAAATCAGGCTACCACCTGTTAAATATACAGGAGCCCATGTTTATGTGCCATGATCCATCACTGTTGTGCTAAAGCCATGTAAGCAAATTAAATGGGGATATCTAGGAATCACAACTACTACATTTTTCATATCTTTGACAGCAATACACATCTCTTCAATAATTCCAGAAATGCAGTATTGCTGTTGATTTCAAGCTTGTTGGAATGGGAGACAAGTTCAGTTCAGTTTCATTTGGCTTTCCTACACAAATTTGAAAAGCAAGACAAGGGGTGTTCTATCAATAACTGTGTTTTTTCCACTTATATATCAGGAACGGGATAAATATCCACAAATTTCATTATGAACCAGTGAGCACACTGTGAGTTGGGCTTGGGTCAGAACTCAGCTTATCACCTGACCTCCATATCTCTCATGCTAACAACTTGAGAGGGTATCATTTCTGTTTAATAGATGTTATTGATACCTCAGACCACTTATCTAGATGTTTTTGAAGTGTCTGAATGTTACCCCAGGTCAGTGTCAGATTCAATAATTCAGTTGCTGATTCAAGACTCTTATAAGATACACATATGCATGCGCATGTGCACACACACACACACACATCCATTCATTCATCTGTCTGTCATCTACCTGTCTATATCTATAAATATTTTTTGACATAGCATTATGTGAAAGAAGTGTGAGAACATTTCCCAGTTTGTGGATTTTCAATTTTCCCTTGTGAAGACTGAGTTGCTATATTTATAGAAGCTTGAGAAGCTGGAGTTACTAGGTCTTAATGATTCATACATTTTATCATAGTAAATATCTTTTAATCCCTGATAGTATTTTTGACTTCTTTTTCTGATATTATTATAACTAAATCCATTTCTTTTTGATCAGTATTCTCCCCTTAGATTCTTTCTGTCACTTATACTTCAGACTTTCTATGTCCTGTTAAATTGGGTATGTCATAAATAAATAATAATAATTGTCTGTTTAGCTAAATTAAATCTTACGTTTAATGTATTTATTGTGATTTTAATTAGCCCTTCAAATTCTTGGGTTTCGCATCTGTGGATTCAATCAACTTGGATTGAAATTTCCATTCATTTTACTACTACATTTTATATGAGGGACTTGAGCATCAGCAGATTTTGGTATATGCAGGGGCTCCTGGGACCAATCCCCCTCAGATACCAAGGGATGACTGTAATCTTCTGCTGTTGGATAAGTACTTTATAAATGTCAATTAGATACAGTTGATAATGATGGTGGTTCAGTTCAACTGTATGCTCACTGATTTTCTGTAAGCAGAATCTGTCAATTACTGATAGAGGTCTGTTGAGGTCTCCAACTATAATAATAGAGCTGTTTATTTCATCTTGCCATTCTGTCTGTTTTTGCCTCACTTATTTTGGTACTTTGCTGTTATGCACATACACATTAAGGATTAAGTCTTCTTAGAAAATTGACCCCCTTATCGTTATGTAATGCCTCTCTCTATCCCTGATAATTTTCCTTGTTTGAAGTCTGCTTTGCCTGACATTAATATAGCTACTCCAGCTTTCCCTTCATTAGTGTTGGTGTGGTATAGTTTTCTTCATCACTTTACTTATAATCTATGTCTTTCTTTTTAAAGTGGGTTTCTTGCAGACAACATATAGCCAGTTGTTTTTTTTATCCCCTCTGTCATTTTCTGTTTTTAATTTTTATAGTTGCATTTAATCCATTCACATTTAAAGGGATTATGTGTATAGTTGGATTAATCTCTCCCCTTTCTGTACTGTTCTCTATTCATTGCACTTCTTATTTTTTAATATTCTACCCTTTTCTGCCTTATCTGGTTTAATTAGGCATTTTATATGATTCTGTTTTCTCTCATTTCTTAACAAATCAGTTATACTTCTTTTTAAAAAATGATTTTAGTGGTTGCCCTAAGGATGGCAACATGAATTTACAACATGTATTTACAAGTCCACTTCTAAATAAGTCTATATTATTTTATGAGTGTGTAGGTACCTTAAAATATTTCGTATTCATCCCTTCTAACATTGATGTCACTCATTTCACTTATCAATAAGCTATACTCATCCAATATATTGTTGCTGTTGTTAGTTTGAACACTTATATTAAATCAAGTAAGAAAAAGAAAAAGAAAAGGGTTTATTTTACCTTTATGTGTTCCTTCTCTAATGCCCTTCATTTCTTTACATAGATCTCAGTTTCTAACCTGCATCATTTTCTTTCTCTAAACTTTAAAAAAATTAAACTTCTTTAAACATTTTTTGAAAGGCAGATCTACTGGTGAAAAATTCCTCATTTTTGTTCATTTGAGAAAGTCTTTATTTCTCCTTCATTTTTGAGGAACAATTTTCCTTAATACAGAATTCTAGCTTGGTGATTCCTTTATTTCAACATTTTAAATATTTCTCTCCACTCTCTTTTTGCTTGCATTGTTGATGACAAGAAGTCTGCTATAAATCTTATACTTCTTTCTTCATAGGTAAGGTGTTGTTTTTCTGTGTGTGTGTTTCAAGATTTTTTCTTTGATTTTCTGTAGTTTGAACACAACATGCCAGGTGAAAGTTTTTTTATTATTTATCCCACTTGGACTCCTCTGAGTCCTTGATCTATGGTTTGGTGTCTGTCGTCATTTTTGAAAAATTCTTAGCTATTTTCACCTCACAAATTATATCACTATTGTGAACTGAAATCCCATGTTTTTTATTACCAATTCATACTCTCCTCTAATAAGCCATTCATCATAGAAGACCTGCCACCTTACACTTCCTCTAGATCCACCTCTGCTGAGACCATTGCATCAAAGTGAGAACTAATCTCGAACTGATTTTTCCAATTTTCTCTTTGCACAGTGCTGAGTAGTGGGAACTTTAATTGTAACTGATCAATTTTTGTCTTTTATATAGTGTGCAGAATGTTTATTTGCACAAAACATAAATAACGTGTGTATATATATGTGCATGTATATGTTATATATATGTGTTAGTGTGTGTGTGTGTGTGTGTGTATATATATATATATATATATATATATATATATATATATATAAAAAGTTATGATTCCTTGCTTGGAAGGATGGAATCTAGGGCAACAAGAAAAGGGGGAGTGATACATGGTCTTCCTCTTAACTTTACCTTTTTTTCTCTCCTTTTCTTTTTTTACCTAAGTTATTTATTTAATTCATCTCCTGCTACAAGAAAAGTGATGGAAAATCAGTCTACTGGTCATCATTTGATGCAAATAAAGAACATGGGCTTAAGGTCCTATACATTTTACTGGTCCATGTGCAAGAATAGTCCACATCTGAGCTGTGGTCCATGATGTAGAACAGTGGTCCAGGTTTTCTTTATTCATCTTCATCGCAGGTCAGAAGTGGCTTCAAATGAGGGTTATGGAATAAAGAATGGTTACCATATCTCTAGGAAAAGGGCTTGGACCTGACGCAGAGATGGGGATAGACAAAAACTTGGGTTCTTATGTTTCCTCTGGTGCCAACAGGAAGGCATTCAGCAAGCTGACTCCCACCCTGGGGAACATGACAAAGTAAATAGGGGCCTTGAGGCACCTCTAGACATGGGAAGCCCCAGATGTGGTTGGGACATACCTAGAACCCCAGAAACCCAGAGTGTAGCCACCACTCCATTTTCGACCTGATTCAAAGCTATCATTGCCTCTTTATTATTCTAGAGATTATAAAGAAATTATTATTCCTGATTAAAAACAGAATTATCAAATTTAAAATCATTGTGATAGCAGTAAGCAGCAAGTTATATTCCTTAGAAAATCAATGCAATGAAATACATACTCGGCATACATACATACTCAATTTTTCTCAGAATTCAGAAGAAAATAATAGAAACTAGGTGTGATGAGAAAATAATTAAGTGAAAGAAGGTGGAAAATAAAATCCAATCTACAGAAAATTGTAACTTCATGAAACAGTCACTTTTACAAATTACAAGATTTTTTTTTAATCCAGAAAGTGACATAGTTATTTATCAGTTACTAGTTTCAGATTCCTTTCAACATTTCCGAAGACACAAGTCAAGATGAAGCTGATAATTGCCCAATATTTGATCTGATAAAAACATAATGCTGCAAACAAAGGAGAACTTTCCTCTGGTGATTGGTGGACTGAGGGGGAAAAAATGAAGCACGTTTTCACCTCATGGAACTGAGAATGCATGAAGAAACGTTGATAAAATATTTGATTAACTTAACCACAGATGTTCACAAACTGAGTTTTAAATAGATATTTATGGTTTTCCAAAGCAACCGAAGCAGCAGCCCATCTTCATGGGATCAGCTAGTGAGTATCAAAATTATTTAATACACTGTATCCCCTACTGTCAAAAGTGAATACACTCAAGTGCTTGGCATTCTGTAGAATAGTGGTTAAGGAGAAACTTGAAATGTGTTTTCTCTTGTCCAGCAAGTTAACATTTTCTGTTAGGTTTCTGTTTTCTCTCGAAGGACCTACTCTTCTCTTGATGGTAAGTTATTCTCTTTAAGGACACGCTGTCCCCCCGCCCGTCCCTTCAACTACAGTAGTATGCTTTATCCAGAGATTTCTGTAGGGCACAAATATCATGATATGATAATGCAAAATACATATGTACATTTTAGTTAGCAGATGGTTTGTCTCCTTATATAGATTTTAAAATACAAATCAAAATAAAATTCAGTTGGAATAAGGACTTAAATATATAGAGCATAAAATTACTGAAATAATACAGGAGATAACAAACTCTGAGCTACACAATGAAAGCAGACATAATGATTTGGTTAAACACCAAAAGCTTCAAAAAGTTTAAACAAATCTCAAAATAGAGAAATAACTTCTGCAATGCAAAATAATCAATATAGGGGCAAGAGATTTCATTAAAAAATAAAGGTAAATATTATATTGAATAAATGCCAAGAAGAAGAAATTCAGGAAAGGAAATGTAAAAAATGTGATAAGTACAATGAAATGCTCAAACTAACCAGTGTTCAACAAAACAAAATTTAAAAATAATATGAATGTTTTGTCTATACGTTTAATTCATGAAATTTGTTAAATGTAAACTATTCAAATTGATGGAAATATAAACATTGGACTAATATTCTGTATTGTTTTGGATTTTGCTTTCTATTTGACGGTAAGATTTAGAGACTTTTTCATGTCTGTTTATAGATTTATAACTTTTTCAAAATACCTTCATAGCACATATTCTGGATTCTTCATAATTTATTTGCCATTCTCATGGGGATTTCAAGTTGTCCTCACTTGGTTGCTATGCCAGCAATTCTATACGAGAAAGCCTTATCCATACAATTTGGTTTCGATGTGTTTTCTTAGCACTCATTAATTCTCCTGAAGAAACCTGCTCCTTTTCCCAAACTTTAATTCAGGAAACACAAGGATAGTCACCTAATTTTAGAACTTTGTTTTGTGTTATTGAGATCTGTATTGTTAATCCTGTGATCTCACGGTTCTTCCTCAGTTTGGTCATATTTCCTTATGCTAACAAAATCTTCTTTTGAGAGGTAAAAACATATTTTTTATTCTTACTGAAGATGCACTTAAAATATTTTTCATTAATTTTTACTTTTGTTGTTGGCACCAAATTACTGAGTAAAGGGCAAAAGAAACAACTTTATTCAGCCATATATAATTACAAATCAGTTTGTTGATATTTAGTAATATTGGTTCTTATTATCCATTATCCTAAATTAAAATTTAGTATATTTACAGACGCTCAGAAACACTAGGAAGTTAAAATTACATATTATTTCTTTGCTCTTGAAATTACATTTGATAAGCTTTTGTATTTTCTTAAGGAACAATCTGTGTCTTCAGCACTTTTTGATGTAGCATTACATTAAGAACATTTTCCATGTTATTAAATATTTTTTGAAAGCATGTTAATACCTACAAAACATTCCATCTTATGCAAGTACCACATAATTTATCTGTGCCTTTATTACTTGATATTAAATGTGTTTCTATCCCCAAACATTCTATGAAAGCATTCTTGCACATTAATCCTTGTTAATTGCTTTATTTCTTTAAAATAATTCTTATAATGCTATATAAGTAAAGTATGCTGTGGGCACTCAAAACCATAGAGAAAACAGTACATCTAAATGTATTAGTGTTTAAGAATCATAACACATCGAGGGGGATTTTAAGTGAATGAACCTAGTGATTAATTTTAAGAACATAAAACTTGAGACAACCAGATATTATGTGCTCCCTAATGTGAAGAAATAAGAAGTGTAGCACATCAACTATGAAGAACTCTTACCAATCAAATCTGAATCAAAACTGTAGTTCCCAATCACTAATTTGTTAAAAAAGAAAAACATGAAAATCGGAGAAATATGTTAAAAATAAAACAGGAATACACACAGAAAAATGCAAAATTTTGTTAACTCTACAAGGCAAATGACCACCCACAAGGAAGAATAAACGTCATGGAAAAAAGAGAGAGGGACAACCTATAGATTTAAAGACAAGAGAATAATCAACCAAGCTATCAATATTCTGAGCCCTGTTGGGATTCTGATTTCAATAAAAACAACTTTGGAAATAAATTATGATACATCATGCAGATACATACACTGACTAGATTTTTTAATATTAAGGGTTTATTGTTAAATTTGTGGGTGGATAGCTGGAAAAGCTTTTGTCTTATTTTGTATTTTTTTAGTCCTTATGCTATTTTTTCCCCGATGAAATGTTATGTTTAGGATTTTCATCTATACTATTCAGGGGTTAAAGTAACTCTGAAGTAATCCTAAAGTAACCTTAAAGTAATCGTGTTTGGGGCAGAGCCAAAACACGATTGGACATATGTTGATAATTATTGATCTTCTCTATATTTACATATTTTTTGAGAATTTAAAATACCACAAAAGGGAGCAACAGGAAATGAGTTTACTATTTCGGTGGGGAATAGATAATACAGTCTTGTTATATATATATATATATATATATATATATATATATATATATATATGGTTTATCCTGAAGAGATTTGGGAAAGGAAGTGATATGATGGGATTCACAAGTGAGAGTGCACTCTTATGAACATGGATATGAATTCATCCAGGAGCAAGGAGACCATTAATACCTTCCTCAATTTCTATAATTCCAGTCCCCTCTCTGTCACACTCTTATGGGCTATAATTTCTCTACAGAATGATAATAGAATGATAAAGAAAATAAGAATGAATTAAAAATGAGATGTGAAAGCCAAAGGGACTCCTTGGTAGAGGCAAAGAAGCCCTCGTTTTGCAGCAGGAGTGCAGAGAAAGCCAAACATGAGGCCTAAGATTTATTAGTCTGTGCGACTAACTTCAAAGGAGGTTAAACTTGGCAGATTTGTTATACCAAGGGCATTGCCCCCATTGGGAAAATCTGAAGCTTTAACACACAGAATCTAGACATGCGGATGATTGCTTCTGAAGATTTTGATTCTTTTGATTCCTCTGACTCTTCTAAGCCTGCAGAAGTGTTCCATTCCTTTTTGCTAAGAGCAGTCATCTCAATAATCCTGAGAGGCAGCAGATATACCACTCAAGATCTGCCCTCACTTTCCCTCCTGGCCACTTGGCTTATACCTAGGTTTTAAGTCACAATATCAAGCAACTGAGGATGCACTTGGCTTCATAAACAAAGTACTGTAATTTAAAGATGCTGCAAATCTATCTGACATGTATCAGTAGCCATCTGGGATGTATGAGTGGCACTGTGTTAGAAGATTCTTTATCAAAGGGACTGGAACATAGAATTGGAAAGGGAAGAATTTATTTACCTGAGAATATTCTTTGGAGATAAAGGATTTAGTGTCCTGGAAAGAACCTCAGGAGATTGTACAAACTAATAAGGTGGCTCCCAGTGGCATGGTACACACAGTGGCCAAGCTGAGCAAAACTGAAATGCATGAACTGCAATGTCAGATGATGGATAAAGAAATTAAAAAGTTCAGAGAAGTAGACATGCTAGAATGGATGTAATATGTACAGTCAGAAGATAAGCATGATGGTTATGTTCCTTGGGAAGGCCCAAGGACACAAAATTTATCAAGGCCATATGAATGGCCTGGTGAGACAGGAAGCAGCATCATTAAAAAGTTCAGGGGCTTCCCTGGTGGCACAGTGGTTGAGAGTCCGCCTGCCGACGCAGGGGACGCGGGTTCGTGCCCCGGTCCGGGAGGATCGCACATGCCGCGGAGCAGCTGGGCCTGTGCGTCCAGAGCCTGTGCTCCGCAACGGGAGAGGCCACAACAGTGAGAGGCCCGTGTACAGGGGAAAAAAAAAAAAATTCAGTAGTGTCTCTACTTTTCATTTTAGGGCTGGAGATAGAAAATACTGTTACAGAATTTATCTAGCTGAAAACAATGTCCATGAGTGGACTTTAAAATAGTAGAGTCTAGGTGGCAGCAGTTAACTGTCAGTAACCAGGTGGTACTTAACCACATATGTTGTGATCACTAGCAAAGTGATCACTAGCAAAGTAATAGTCCTGGGAACCAGATACACAGGGACTTACAAGGATGGTTAATAGAATATGACCTCCCTAGGGGCAAAATAGATTGGTGTCTGACAAAGTCACTACTCAGCTTGAACCAGCAGAAGAAATCAAGGTTTGGTGATTGGGCGTCTGAGGATAGCCACCCTAATAAATATGTCATGATCCCTTGCATAGGTTTCAGACTGGGGACCATTGTTCAGAATCAGAGCCCACTAAACAGTGGTTCCAGGTGGAACAATTGCAATACCATAGCATGTATACAAAGCAATGATTTGCTGCATTTTTCCTCAAGAAAATTATGGCCATTTACTCACTTGACTATAAATTGGGAGATGGGGATTACTCATATTTTTAGCACTGTTGGTATAGGTTATAGGGTTTCTGTGATATTGAACTACAAATACTTTGAAACATTATTGTGGCCTTCCTATATGTATGGGGGCATATGGGAGACAGGTAATAAATCACTTACATAGACCACCTGATGGTCATTTCCCTGGACCCTGAATGTTTAATTGGTATTAACATACTTGGAAGTTAGTACAACTTCCAGATTGGGTCCTTGGTTGTAGATAACTACCAAAATAGGGAAAGCCACATGGAAGCCTCTGAAACTGTTCCTGTCATGAGAAAGTAAGTAAAAATATATAAATAAAAATTGTATCATATATGTATCATATAGAGTTTAGGAGATTTATATCAGCTATGAGTTTCTAACAGAAGCAAGGATGGTGGTCCTTATCACATCCCCAGTTAAGTTACCTAGCAATGATCTTGCAAAAACCAGATGGATCCTGGAAGGTGACTGTAGACCGCTGCAAGCTCAACCCAGTAGTTGCCCTGATTGAAGTTGCCATGATGGATGTGGTAACTTTGTTAGAACAGATAGAGCCTCAGGTTCTGGTATACGGACATTGTTTTGGCATATGCATTCTTTTCTATTTCAGTAAGAAAAGAGGATCAGGGAGAGTTTTTGCTCACTTCAAATGTGTAATAAACACTTGCAAATTTTGCTGTTGAGCTGTAATTCCTTTTCCTCTGCTATAATGTAGTCCAAAGGAATCTCGGACTATCTAAACATTGCAGAGCGCAGCACATGAATCCATTGCTTTCAGGATAGCATGTTAATCTCTTCAAATAGTTAGTACTATGAAGGCCTTCATGAGACACTGTTTAGAGGATGGAGTGGTCATGATGGCAGAGAGAGAGGCCAACAGCATGGATTCTCACTAACTAAGGCTAATCTAGCTACTGCTACTGCCAAATGTCCAACCTGTAAGAAAGAGAGACCAAAACCAAGCTCCAAAATGACATAATTTCTTGAGATTTACTATCTACCTGGTAGCAAGTTAACTATTTTGAATAGCTTCCATCCTGAGAATGTCACTGGTCTTGTCACTAGAATAAATTATTATTATATATTTCTGCCAGTGTATATGGGTTTCAAAAATATTCCTGTTCTGCTAATTGTTTTTTCAAAGAAATGAGTTTTATGGAAGGTGTGATGGTTTATTTTATGCCTCAACTTGACTGGGCCACAGGGTGGCCAGATATTTGGTCAAACATTACTCTGGGTGTATCTGTGAGGATGTTTCTTTTGTTTGTTTGTTTCTTTCTTTTTAACACCTTTATTGGAGTATAATTGCTTACAAAGGTGTGTTAGTTTCTCCTTTATAACAAAGTGAATCAGCTATACATATACATTTATCCCCATATCTCCTCCTCCTTGAGTCTCCTTCCCACCCTCCCTATCCCAGCCCTCTAGGTGGACACAAAGCACCGAGCTGATGTCCCTGTGCTATGCAGCTGCTTTCCCCACTAGCTATCTATTTTATATTTGGTGGTGTATATATGTCCATGCCACTCTCACTTCGTCCCAGCTTACCCTTCCCCCCCCCCATGTCCTAAAGTCCATTATCTACGTTTGCGTCTTTATTCCTGTCCTGCCCCTAAGTTCTTCAGAACCATATTTTTTTTTAGATTCCATATAAATGTGTTAGCATATGGTATTTGTTTTTCTCCTTCTGACTTACTTCACTCTGTATGACAGTCTCTAGGTCCATCCACCTCACTACAAATAACTCAATTTTGTTTCTTTTTATGGCTGAGTAATATTCCATTGTAAGTATGTGCCACATCTTCTTTATCCATTCATCTGTCGATGGACACAGGTTACTTCCATGTCCTGGCTATTGTAAATAGAGATGCAGTGAACATTGTGGTACATGACTCTTTCTGAATTATGGTTTTCTCAGGGTATATGCCCAGTAGTGGGATTGCTGGGTCGTATGGTAGTTCCATTTTTACTTTTTTAAGGAAGCTCCATATTGTTCCCCATAGTGGCTGTATCAATTTACATTCCCACCAACAGTGCAAGAGGGTTCCCTTTTCTCCACACCCTCTCCAGCATTTATTGTTTGTAGATTTTTTGATGATGGCCATTCTGACCAGTGTGAAGTGATACCTCATTGTAGTTTTGATTTGCATTTCTCTAATGATTAGTGATGTTGAGCATCCTTTCATATGTTTATTGGAAATCTGTATATTTTCTTTGGAGAAATGTCTCTTTAGGTCTTCTGCCCATTTTGGGGTTGGGTTGTTTGTTTAATTGGTATTGAGCTGCATGAGCTGCTTGTAAATTTTGGAGATTACTCCTTTGTCAGTTGCTTCAATTGCACATATTTTCTCCCATTCTCAGGGTTGTCTTTTCATCTTCTTTATGGTTTCTTTTGCTGTGCAAAATATTTTAAGTTTCATTAGGTCCCATTTGTTTATTTTTCTTTTTATTTCCATTACTCTAGGAGGTGGGTCTAAAAGGATCTTGCCGTGATTTATGTCATAGACTGTTCTCCCTATGTTTACCTCTAAGGGTTTTATAGTGTCTGGCCTTACATTTAGGTCTTTAATCCATTTTGAGTTTATTTTTGTGTATGGTTTAAGGTAGTTTTCTAATTTCATTCTTTTACATGTAGCTGTCCAGTTTTCCCAGCACTACTTATTGAAGAGGCTGTCTTTTCTCCATTGTATATCCTTGCCTCCTTTATCAGAAATAAGGTGACCATATGTGCGTGGGTCACCTCTGGGCTTTCTATCCTGTTCCATTGATCTTGATTTCTGTTTTTGTGCCAGTACCATACTGTCTTGACTACTGTAACTTTGAGTGTAGTCTGAAGAAGGGAGCCTGATTCCTCCAGCTCCATTTTTCTTTCTCAAGGTTGCTTTGGCTATTTGGGGTCTTTTGTGTTTCCATATAAATTGTGAAATTTTTTGTTCTAGTTCTGTGAAAAATACCATTGGTAGTTTGATAGGGATTGCATTGAATCTGTAGATTGCTTTGGGTAGTAGAGTCATTTGCGCAATGTTGATTCTTCCAATCTAAGAACATGGTTTATCTCTCCAACAGTTTGTATCATCTTTAATTTCTTTCATCAGTGTCTTATAGTTTTCTGCATACAACTCTTTTGTTTCCTTAGGTAGGTTTTTTCCTAGGTATTTTATTCTTTTTGTTGCAATGGTAAATGGGAGTGTTTCCTTCATTTCACTTTCAGATTTTATATCATTAGTGTATAGGAATGCAAGAGATTTCTGAGCATTAATTTTGTATCCTGCTACTTTACCAAATTCATTGATTAGCCCTAGTAGTTTTCTGGTAGCATCTTTAGGATTCTCTGTGTATAGTATAATGTCATCTGCAAACAGTGACAGTTTTACTGCTTCTTTTCCAATTTGGATTCCTTTTAGTTCTTTCTCTTCTTAGATTGCTCTGGTTAAAACTTCCAAAACTATGTTGAATAATAGTGGTGAGAGTGGGCAACCTTGTCTTTTTCCTGATCTTAGTGGAAATGATTTCAGTTTTTCACCATTGAGAACGATGTTGGCTGTGGGTTTTTCATATATGGCCTTTATTATGTTGAGGTAAGTTCCCTCTATGCCTACTTTCTGCAGAGTTTTTTTCATAAATGGGTGTTGAATTTTGTCAAAGGCTTTTCTGCATCTATTGAGATGATCCTACGGTTTTTCTCCTTCATTTTGTTAATATGATTTATCACATTGATTGATTTGCATATATTGAAGAATCCTTGCACCCCACTCGATCATGCTTTATGATCCTTTTAATAGGCTGTTGGATTCTGATTGCTAGTATTTTGTTGAGGATTTTTGCATCTAAATTTCTTAGTGGTATTGGCCTGTAGTTTTCTTTTTTTTGTGAAATCTTTGTCTGGTTTTGGTATCAGGGTGATGGTGGCCTCATAGAATGAGTTTAGGAGTGTTCCTCCTTCTGCTATATTTTGGAAGAGTGAGAAAGACAGGTGTTAATTCTTCTCTAAATGTTTGATAGAATTTGCCTCTGAAGCCATCTGGTCTTGGGCTTTTGTTTGTTGGAAGATTTTTAATCACAGTTTCAATTTCAGTATTTGTGATTGGTCTGTTTATATTTTCTATTTCTTCCTGGTTCAGTCTCGGAAGGTTGTGCTTTTCTAAGAATTTGTCCATTTCTTCCAGGTTGTCCATTTTATTGGCATAGAGTAGCTTCTAGTAATCTCTCATGATCCTTTATATTTCTGCAGTGTCAGTTGTTACTTCTCCTTTTTCATTTCTAATTCTATATTTTGAATCTTTTCCCTTTTTTTCTTCATGAGTCTGGCTATTGTTTATCAATTTTGTTTATCTTCACAAAGAACAAGTTTTTCGTTTTATTGATCTTTGCTATTGTTTCCTTCATTTTTTTTTTCATTTATTTCTGATTTGATCTTTATGATTTCTTTCCTTCTGCTAACTTTGGGGGTTTTTTTGTTCTTTCTCTAATTTCTTTAGGTGTAAGGTTAGGTTTCTTATTTGAGATGTTTCTTCTTTCTTGTGGTAGGATTGTATCGCTATATACTTCCCTCTTAGAGCTGCTTTTGCTACATCCCATAGGTTTTGGGTCATCGTGTGTTCATTGTCATTTGTTTCTAGGTATTTTTTGATTTCCTCTTTGATTTCTTCAGTGATCTATTGGTTATTTAGTAGTGTGTTGTTTAGCCTCCATGTGTTTGTATTTTTTATAGATTTTTTTCCTGTAATTGATATCTAGTCTCATAGCATTGTGGTTAGAAAAGATACTTGATATGATTTCAATTTTCTTAAATTTACAAATGCTTGATTTGTGACCCAAGATATAATCTATCCTGGAGAATGTTCCATGAGCATTTGAGAAGAAAGTGTATTCTGTGGTTTCTGGATGGAATGTCCTATAAATATCAATTAAGTCCATCTTCTTTAATGTATCATTTAAGGCTTGTGTTTCCTTCATCATTTATTTTCATTTTGGATCATCTGTCCATTTGTAAAAGTGGGGTGTTAAAGTGCCCTACTACTATTGTGTTACTGTCGATTTTCCCTTTTATGGCTGTTTGCATTTGCCTTATGTATTGAGGTGCTCCTATGTTGGGTGCATAAATATTTACAATTTTTATATCTTCCTGTTAGATTCATCCCTTGCTCATTTGTAGTGTCCTTCTTTCTCTCTTGTAATAGTCTTTATTTTAAAGTCTATTTTGTCTGATATGAGAATTGCTACTCCAGCTTTCTTTTGATTTCCATTTGCATGGAATATCTTTTTCCATCCCCCTCACTTTCAGTCTGTATGTGTCCCTCAGTCTGAAGTGGGTCTCTTGCAGACAGCATATATATGGGTCCTGTTTTTGTATACATTCAGCCAGTCTAAGTCTTTTGGTTGGAGCATCTAAACCATTTACATTTAAGGTAGTTATCGATATGTATGTTCCTATTACCAGTTTCTTAATTGTTCGGGGTTTGTTATTGTAGGTATTTTCCTTCTCTTGTGTTTCTTGCCTAGAGAAGTTCCTTTCGCATTTTTTGTAAAGCTGGTTTGTTGTTGCTGAATTCTCTTAGCTTTTGGTTGTCTGTAAAGATTTTAATTTCTCTATCAAATCTGAATGAGATCCTTGCTGGGTAGAGTAATCTTCGTTGTATGTTTTTCCCTTTCATCACTTTAAATGTCATACCATTCCCATCTGGCTTGCAGAGTTTCTGCTGAAAGATCAGCTGTTAACCTTTTGGGGATTCCCTTGTATTTATTTGTTGCTTTTCCCTTCCTGCTTTTAATATATTTTCTTTGTATTTAATTTTTGATAGTTTGATTAATATGTGTCTTGGCGTGTTTCTCTGATAGTATCCTATTGGACTCTCCGTGCTTCCTGGACTTGATTGACTCTCTGTGGAATCAGGAGGTGTTGCTTTCCTGGTATCCTTGTGCGACAGTACCCTAAGGTTTCAGCACTATGAACCAGGGAAGCTCACCCCAATATTCAGCTTCAGTATTCAGTCGCTACTGGGGTTCCACTTGCCCCCTGGTTGATCTCAGTCTCCATTTCAAGTGATATTGTATGACCCAAAGCCCTACTCTGTATCACATTGTTGGTCTTTCTATCCTGGTCAACCCCTACCTTAATCTGGTGTGGTCAGACCCCTATACAAAGATGCTCCTGTCAGGCATGACCTTCCAAAGGATATATCTCCCTGAGAGCAAAGGCAAAGGCCAGACCTCTTTAGGGTAAAGTTAAATTCCCTACAAGTACATTTATCAAAGTCACATTTATGCTATCATTTTAAGGATTTGCCATAGTGATTCCAAAGTTCAGACAACATTGTAAAGTTTCTTGTCCTTTTATTCTGTTGAAATAATGACACCTGCTTACTAGGAATATGAAAAAGCTCCAACCAAGGTGACACTTGGACACAATTTCACTTATATGCCAGCTCTAAGATGTCACTTGCCTGTTCACTATCCTTAATTTATCACAGAGTTAAATTTTATGCTCTTCTTGTATAATCATTTGTACACCTTCTATGATTAACCTTACACAGTCATTTTCCACAATAATTTAAACAAAATTTTAGTGTATTTAGCTCATTTTTATTGTGTGTGTTCTGTCATATTAGGAAAATGTCACTTAATTTACGAAATTAAATCTAAATATTTTTATTATCCATAAATCTTATATTTATTTAGTATAGGTCTTGCCATCATGGAATGTTTTTCTATTAGAAACTTTGATAAATGTGTTGTAACCATAGGAATGATTTGCAAGACAGCAGGAGTAGTCAAAATAGACTAAATTAATGTGTTAGTTTTAGTGTTCACACAGCATGCTTTACTTTAATTGATTACTCTATAGCCAAACTTAAATTACTAGTATCAGTGCTGATAGAAGAAAATGAATATTTAATAAAACACCCTTTGTATCATAGTAGCAGATTAATCTAAGTAAAAAAGCTATCATTTGTAATAAGTTTTTAAGGCTACTTTGATATCTTGAATACATGCAATACTAAAGAGCTTATAAATACAAAGAGCAAGATAAGTTGGGATAATTTAACAAAAAGTCTCTGCAATTAACTTTGAATTATGATGCATTTGGATTTAAAAATGAAGTAATACACTTACATTGAGAAGAAGTGGCAATACATTTTTTCTAGCTTTGAAATTGCAACAGATTCATTTATCAATAGAATTATGTCAACAAAAATAATGAGTAAACGGTAAATGATTAATTTATGAACTTCATAACTAACTCTTAGAGTCATTTGTGTTTGCATATAGATAATCTTAAGACGAATAATTCATGGATAAAGTACATTTTATTCCCCCATCATCAATCACCATCATTGTCATCAATACAACAGAGTTTTTGGAATAAAACTCAAATGAATAACAATAAGGAATATCACATTACTAAAATGTAAAAAATTGTATAACTAAGAAAAAACCTTGTAAGTTAATATTGAGAGTAAAAATAGAATAAAATTACAGATAAGGATAAAAGGCAAATTTTATGCATTCTTAAATATATTCTTTAAATCCCAAACATAATTTTGACTATTAAATTATTTAAATTCCTTAATCTGGAGATGCGTTACAAAAAATAATCCTGTATATACTATAAAATCAGAAGTATATAATACCTTAGTGGTTTATTATGACTGTTGAACTTCAACTGTGTCTTTAGCTCCATGGATTTTATTCCATTCTATGTTAAAATTGAAAATCAGTGATTGCAAGAAAAAAATTAATTCCCGTTTTTTTCCCCATGTTTCTCCCAAAGGGGCTGAAGTAGGAGATGGAAACATTACCATTGAAAAAGAAGGTACAAGAAGAGCCAGATTTATGGGCATGCACCTAGTGCATCCACTCAGACCCAGACAGAAGGACTGCACACTTGGTTTAATGCTCTATTGTTGCCATCTTGAAATTCTGAAGAATTTTTGAATAAGCAGCACTGCATTTTCATTTTTCACTGAGTATGCATAGCCATAAATAAAGTCAAACCTGTTGGTGATGTCAATCTGGAAAACTCCTATCTGGGTCAAGGAGAGACTGACTGGGCATGGCTGCCAGGCATGTGCTTAAATGAATACTTGGAGAGACCATATATAAAATAGATAAACAACAAGGATTTACTGTCTAGCATAGGGAAATATATTCAGTATCATATAATAACCTATAATGGAAAAGAACTGAGAAAAAAGAGTATATATTAATTTATTCATACAAATGTATAACCGAATCACTTTGCTGTACACCTGAAACACAATATTGTAAATCAAATATACTTCAATTAAAGAAAAGAATACTTGGAGAGAACATGACTATTCTCTGAAACTTGGAATAAGCCTATGACCCTGGGTTTTATTCCTTTCCAGTACAGCTTGTCTGTTCTGAAGAGATTTTGACTGGCAAATAGTGAAGAGACCCTTCTTTACTTGATAAAAGCAAACAAATAAATACCAACAATAACCAAAAAAAAGGAGGATGGGCAATATCAATATTAAAATGGACAAATTCATGATCCACAAAGAATATATAATAATATGAATAGCAAACACTTTTAGAATAATGAGAAGATGATTAATATTGGTCTTATAATGTAAGTGGAAATCTTTGACTCATCTCTCAAAATGATTTTAAGCAAGTCCATAGAAAACTTTAAAAATGATATCGATTTTGAAGAGTATAAGTACAAGTCTGAATTAATAGGTTTATACTGAAATTTAAAATTAGACTAAATAGACATGCAAAGAGCTCCCAAATATCTGAAAAACGTTCAAAATTTATGTTCTCAAAGCAATAAACTTTAATCAGTTATTAAAAATAGAAAAAAACCACAGTTTCTGGCCTCAGTGCAATAACTTGAGAAATTAATAACACAATAACAAGTAGCAAATTATAATATAGAACTCATTTAAATAGCTCTAATTACTCTGAAAGAAAGCAAAATTACAATGCCTATTTAGAAATTAAGTACTTACAGAACCAAACATAACAAAGTATATAAAATATACTAAACCTTTACTCAAAGAAAACATGAAAAGCTATAAATCCTTTCATTATTAAGAAGAGAGAGTATATATATATATATATATATAAAAAACATAATTATTAAATTTCAGTGGATTTATTGGGAAAATGGACATGAAATTAGATGAAGCTAGAAACATAACACTCCATGAGAGCTTAATATATGACAAGACTTTTCTATAAATATTGCTGGGATTATCAATCTCAGTCTTGAATGATACTATTATGAGCCTTATTTCACCTATGAAGAAACTCAGGCACAGAGATGTTAAGTAACCTTTCCAAGTAACTTGCCCAAGGTCACACAGATGTGTAAATGGAAGAGCTAGTTTATGAATAAAGTCAGTGTAGAACCATAACCTGGGCTCTTAACCTCTATGCTCCACCCCTTTGTATAATAAAATAGCTCATACTGACATATGATTACTACTCACCAAGCCCTACTCTGAGTGTTTTACATGTTTTAATGAAAGACAAAATAGGTCAAAAAAAAAAAAATGAAATCAAAGTGCATTTGACTGTTATGCTGTACCCACATGGACAGAAATTCTGTTCTTTTTATCTTAATTTCACTCTTTGGGGACGTAAACTATTGTTCAATAAGTTTTATTTTAAGCTGTGAAGGACATTTGAGCTGTTCTTTCTGACCCTAGCTGTGTTTGTTTGTTTGTGTTTTGGCAGGTGGGAGAGGGAGATACATTAGGAGTAGATATAAATTAAAGCCTCATAGAATCAATGAGAGACAGCAATACTGAAATTATAACAAGGCACATGTCCATGGATGCTGGAAAGCAGAAATTAAGGGTAAGGACATGCAACAGCTTTATACTATTCAAGATGTCACCAGCGGTCCCTCTGCCAAGATCACGGGTGCCATGCTAGAGCTACCAGGGCAATTACTGCTGTCATGATAGTAATGACACAACAAAACAAAACTCTCCCAATTCTTGAGCCAAATGTCCCACTTTGAAAAGCCACATAGAAAGGGTGAATGTGCATTTGGTTAAGCTTGAGTCACATGTCTGACCATAGCCCGCAAAGAAGGATCTGCCCTCTCTACTTCATATGAGGCACTAAGGTGAGAAATATAAAATGGGCATGGGAATCCTCCTCTGTCAGCACCACAAACAGGGTAATAGAGGAGTGTCTGGCAAGCAGGCCATCCTGACAGCACACATACCAAAAAAACTCACATTCACATGATTGCTTGTTTGCTTCTCTTGCTTTTCCATGAGTTTCACAAAAGTAGAAACTATTCCACAGTTTTCATCATCTGTTACCTAAATCATTTCTTTCTTGAATTTATTAGGCATTTAACATAAGCACTTTGACAGAATTGATGAGTATTTAAAAGAATGAATGAATGAATAAATGAATAATCAAAAGTATGTTTCTTTCTAGAAGTTTAGAATCTACCTCTACCAAACAAACAAGGCACAACAATTAGAGATACCAAAGCATAACAACATATACAATTTAATACATATCTTCTTCTTTACAACCCATGGTTGACCAGAACAATGTATAGTTTGCCTTGACTGTCATCAAAATTAAGAGAAAAATCTATTCACGCTGAAAGACAGCAAAACATGTTAATATATTGCTCATGTGGTGTTTACATCATGAACCATTTCCTGCAAAATGAAGAATGACAAATTGCAAATTACATGACCTTTGAAATACACTATCATTTATGGCAAGCCTTCCTTCAAGGATTTTAAATAGTAGGATAAATAGGTTGTCAAAAAAAAAAATGACTTGTAAAACTGTCATCTAGTTGAGTGGCAGGTTTTTGTATGAACACTTTTTTGAATAAGAATGCTGAGTTTCATATATATATATACACATACAAATATATATATACAAATATATATTTTTGTATATATATAAAAAATTTATATATATATATACACACACAAATATATATATATATATTTTAATGATCATGGGTACTAACTCAATCCTTACAGAGAAAAAAACCATGCAGAAAAGATTATCTGTTTTGAAAATGTGAAGTTAGTTCATATCTTGCTTCATGTTGTAAATATATTGAGCTTGAATTTGCACAAGGACTGGATTTGAAAGGAAACGTTTAAGATTATCATTCCATTTCTTAGAATCAAATCAAGAGAAAAAAATTTTTTCTTTGTACAGTTGGGAGTGGGAGGTGCATGAATGAATTCTTTCTAAATTCCTTTTAAAATAATTTTTCAATAAAATTTATGTAAAATTCACACTCAGGAAAAAACAAACAGTGAAACTGTGGAAAAATTAAATAAAATGGGAAATATGGAAACCACGATTTCAAAGTTCTTTAGTGACACTGTATAGAAAGTGTATATAAACAAATAATGTGTAATGCTTTGTACTAGTATATAGCTCTAGGAGTATTTTGATCCAAAAAAAGTCCTTGTTTTATAGAAATCCATGAAATTTGAGTTCTGCTTTAAGGAATTTACAGTGAAAACCTTGAAATTGCCTTGAGGATGAATTAAATTAATTCATTATGTCAAAATTTGAGGAAGAGATTCATAAATGGAACAGGAGAATTTATTTTACTTATTTTACTGGCTCAGAAGAACACACACATGAATTTTGAAAATTTGAATGACAAGAAAAATTGTTTCTTTGAGAACTCACTTGACATCCTCTTTCTTTTTGATTACTTTGGAGACCTAGTATAAATTCACAGACATATTTTCAACCATAAAATCTATCTTTTGATAGATTTCTTAAAGTGGCTTCCAGTTTATAATGAATAATTTGTGCCTTAAAATGTAATGTGTGGGCTTCCCTGGTGGCCCAGTGGTTGAGAGTCCACCTGTCGGTGCAGGGGACATGGGTTCGTGCCCCGGTCTGGGAGGATCCCACATGCCGCGGAGTGGCTGGGCCCGTGAGCCATGGCCGCTGAGCCTGCGCGTCCAGAGCCTGTGCTCCGCAACGGGAGAGGCCGCAATGGTGAGAGGCCCGCGTACCGCAAAAAAAAAAAAAAATGTAATGTGTGAAGAGACAGTTTTTGCCCCGCGTAGGGCAGTGGAATTGGTTGTTTGGTAGACTTAGGGATGAACGGTGCGGAAGGGATGTTCAGAAAGATCTTGAAAGCTGTTGGTTGTCAAGTAAATGCACACGTGGCCTCAACACCAGCGCATCACGTGCCTTGGTGATCCCTGACCCCTGGAACTGGAGCTGGTGTTTCAACCATTTTACTCTAATTCAATATTAATAAATTTCTTCTTCTGTTAGTTTGATTTTTATGGAGTTGTGATTTTTTTTCATGCAGGACAGATTGATCAAGTAGATATGAGAGAAGGGTGGAGTCAAGATGGTGTACTAGGAGGACACAAAATTTGCGTCTCCTCACAACTAGGGCACCTACCAGGCAATGGTGGGGGCCACGGACACCTAAGGGGATGGGAGGAACCCCCAGTGACTGGGTAGGATGTGGGGCATGGGGGGAGTGAGGGAGGAGGAGAAGTGGAGGCGAGTCAGGACTGGCCCCCCTGAGGGGTGGCTGGGGGAGGGGAAGGGATCCCATGCCAGAAGGGGGAAATTGGAGGACCACTGGGAGGGAAGAAGATCAAAAGGGAGCATGGCCAGGTTTCCCCTGCCCACCACCTGGGCCCCTCCAGCCACGCATGTCCTGAGGGAGTGGGAGGGAGGGAAGGGCGATCAAAAGTAAAGGCCAGACCTCTGAGACTGGCACCCCTGAGGGGCGGATGGTGGAGGGGAGGAGTTCCTACACCCAGCGAGACCCACTCACAGATAGGGGTCCAGCAGCGATGGGGGGAGACCCTGGGGGAGACCATGGGGGAGGGGCACGAAGGAAGGGAAGGGAACACGGCTGGTGCTTTCCCTGTACACTTAAGCACCAGGAAGCCTGTTGGGCTCCCAGGCCTAATCCTCTGCATTTGGAGCCTCCCTCCTGCAGCACAGAGCCCAAGCCCCGCCCCTACACCCCCACCCAGGGCCATACCTCTACACTCAGAGACCCCCTCCAGTGAGCTTGGCCTAAACCCCACCCACACACCCTCACTCAGGGTCCTACCTCCAAACTCCGGAAGCCCACAGTCCAGAGGCCCTCCTTTCCACGCGCTGCCTCTCCCCTTCTGCTCAGGTCCTAAGCAGAGGCCCCACCCCGCGCTTGAAAGTCACCCCCCCACCCACACACCTAGGCCCCGTCCCACACTTGGACATCGCCCCATATAGGTCCCGCCCCACACTCAAAAGTCACCCCCCCACCCTAAACACCGCCCCAGCCTAAGTTCCTCCCCCAAACTCCACCCACATAGCCAAGGCTGTTTTTCTTTTATTTTCTTCTATTCCTTTTTGCTCTGTCAGATTGGGGTTATGTTTTACCTTGTTGATTCATTATTGTTGATTCTTTTATATTTTTATTTTTCATAATAAATCTTTTATTTTTCTAATTTTATTTTGTTAGTGATTTTTCCTTTTGGATTGTTCCCCCCCCCCATTTTTTTTTCTTTTTTCTGTTGTGTATTTATTTTACCTTGTTGCAGTTGTTTCAATTATAGTTTTATTTATCCTAATAGATTTTTTATCTTTCTAATTTTATTTTGTTTTTTATTCTTTGATATTGTACTGCTCCTTATTTTCTTTCTTCCTTTTTTTTTTTTTTTTTTTTTTTTTTTTACTGTGCCATGAAGCTTGCAGGATCTTGGTTCCCCGGCTGGATGTCAGGCCCGAGCTCCAGTGGTGGGAGCTCTGAGTCAAAACCGCTGGACTAACAGAGAACCCCAGAGCCCAGGGAATATCAATCGGAGTGAGGCCTCCCGGAAGTCCTCATCTCAGCACCAAGACCCAGCTCTATCCAAGTGCCTACAAACTCCAGTGCTGGATGACTCATGACAAACAACCTGTAAGACAGGAATACAAAAGCACCCCCCCCCCAAAAAAAAGAAACAACAAAAAAATATGTTGTTGAAGGAGCAAGGTAAAAACCTACAAGACCAAATAAATGAAGATGAAATAGGCAACCTACCTGAAAAGAATTCAGAGTAATGATAGTAAAGGTGATCCAAAATCCAGGAAACAGAAGGGAGAAAATACAAGAAACATATAATGAGGACCTAGAAGAACTAAAGAGCAAACAAACACTGATGATCAACACAGTTACTGAAATTACAAATACTCTAGAAGGAATCAATAACCGAATAACCGAGGCAGAAGATGGAAAAGTGAGCTGGAAGATAAAATGGTGGAAATAACTGCCACAGAGCAGAATAAAGAAAAAAGAATGAAAAGAATTGAGGACAGTCTCAGAGACCTCTGGGACAACATTAAACAGACCGAATTATATGGGTCCCAGAAGATGAAGAGAGAAAAGGAAAGGGTCTGAGAAAAACTTTGAAGAAATTATAGTCGAAACTTCCCTAACATGGGAAAGGAAATAGTCAATTAAATCGAGGAAGCAGAGAGTACCATACAGGATAAACCCAAAGAGAAACACACCAAGACATATATTAATCAAACTATCAAAACTTAAATACAAAGAAAAAATATTAAAAGCAGCAAGGGAAAAGCAACAAATTTTCAGCAGAAACAAAGAAATTTTTCAACAGAAACAACAAAGTTTTCAGCAGAAACTCTGCAAACCAGAAGGAAGTGGCAGGACATATTTAAAGTGATGAAAGGGAAAAACCTACAACCAAGATTACTCTATGCAGCAAGGATCTCATTCAGATTCTATGGAGAAATAAAAATCTTTACAGATAAGCAAAAGTTAATAGAATTCAGCAACACCAAACCAGCTTTACAACAAATGCTAAAGGAACTTCTCTAGGCAGGAAACACTAGAAAAAGTAAAGACCCACAAAGACAAAAACAAAACAATTAAGAAAAGGGTAATAGGAACATACATATTGACAATAACAAATAAATGGATTACATGCTCCAACCTAAAGACCTATACTGGCTGAAGGGTTACAAAAACAAGGCCTGTACATATGCTATCTACAAGAGACCCACCTCAGACCTAGGGAAACATACAGACTGAAAGTGAGGGGATGGAAAAAGATATTCCATGCAAATGGAATTCAAAAGAAAGCTGGAGTAGCAATTCTCATATCACACAAAATAGACTTTAAAATAAAGACTATTACAAGAGACAAAGAAGGACACTACATAATGATCAAGGGATCAATCCAATACATAAGGCACATGCTAACAGCCATAAAACAGGAAATTGACAGTAACACAAAAATAGTTGGGGACTTTAACACCCCACTTTCACCAATGAACAGGTCATCCAAAATGAAAATAAATAAGGAAACACAAGCTTTAAAGGACACATTAGACAAGATAGACTTAGTTGATATTTATTGGACATTCCATCCCAAAACAGCAGAACACACTTTCTTCTCAAGTGCTCATGGAACATTCTCCAGAATAGACCATATCATGAGTGACAACTCCAATGTTGCTAAATTTAAGAGAATTGAAATCATAACAAGTATTTTTTCCTACCACAACCCTATAAGACAATATATCAATTACAGTAGAAAAACTTTAAAAAATACAAGCACATGGAGGCTAAACAATATGCTACTAAATAACCAAGGGATCACTGAAGATATCAAAGAGGAAATCAAAAACTACCTAAAAACAAATGACAATGAAAACACAATGACCCAAAACCTATGGGATGCAGCAAAAGCAGTTCTAAGAGGAAAGTTTATAGCAATAGAGTCCTACCTCAGGAAACAAGAAAAATCTCAAGTAAACAACCTAACCTTACACGTAAAGCAATTAGAGAAAGAAGAACACACACACAAAAAGTCCCAAAGTTAGCAGAAAGAAAGAAATCATACAGATCAGATCAGAAATAAATGAAAAAGAAATGAAGGAAACAATAGCAAAGATCAATAAAACTAAAAGCTTGTTGTTTGAGAAGATAAACAAATTGATAAACCATTAGCCAGACTCATCAAGGAAAAAGGAAGAGGACCCAAATCAATAGAATTAGAAATGAAAAAGAAGTAACAAATGACACTGCAGAAATA
>NW_027207921.1:0-54000 GCF_963455315.2 Globicephala melas | reverse complement strand
CTTCGCTACACAGGAACTGAATTACAGAACAGAACAGCGTCTGAAATTTAGAAAACCAACTTATGCTTGCTTAAGGGGAAAGGTGAGTTGGGGTGCTGCATAAAACCAGAGATTGAAATGAGCACAGATAAAGTTCCTTAAGCCAAATATGGAATAGACAAGAGCTACTCCTTGCTCAACGAAATGGACTCAACACCCCATATTAAACGCCTAAGAATGTACCTGACTAGTAAGTATCTTAAAACCTATGGATTGCTATGTCTCCAAAAGAGAATCAAGCGTGTGTACAGGGGCATAAACGCAGCAGTGATAGGATTGGAGAGGTTCGGTGAGCAAATGAAGACCCTTTGAAGTCATATTGCATGGTACCCATTCCACGGGTCTCAACTCTCCAGGTTTAAGGTATTCTTCCTTCAGCTAAAACATGCATGTGGAACCCAGAGTATGATCAACCGTGTGAACGGGAGACGTGTTCAAATATGTCTCAGTTTTCCTCCCCTGGTACTCGGGTGCAACATTCCAGACGCTTTACTAACACTCTCCCCACTTGGAGAGTCAGCGCCTTTAACTTCCTGTTTGGCCCAGTTTGCAATTTCTGCGGAAGATGAACAGGAATAGGGAACACCAATGAGAGACTAGCTGGAGGTATCTGGACGGGCAAATTTAACTCTCATTTCCCACCAGGAAGAGGAAATAACCAAAGGCTCAGCGTGCCGTGCCGGAACCAGATTAGGGCCTGAAGCCATCCTGCGGTGTTGCGGCCAGGTCACAAGAAAGCGAGTTGAAGAAAGGAGCTCAGGGGCACTGTAATTCACAAACCTGCAGAGTTATAAATGACAGCTATCGTCCAAAAATATACTGAAGTAAGGCTGCCAAGAGGACTTGAAAGCGGGGCAGAATTGCAGGAAACCGATTTCAGGAGGTAGACTGGAATTGCATTGAAAGCATAGGAAAAGAGGCAGAACGTCCACAATGATGCACTTGGCCAAAAAGGGCGTATGCGTTTTTTCCTGAATATATTCAGGAAAAAACGCATACGCCCTTTTTGGCCAACCAAGCAAGCTTGCAAAGGAAATCTGCACTACAATGAAGTCTCACTTCCCCCCGGTCAAAAGGGCCATCTGAAAAAAGTGTAAAATCCAGAAAGGCAGGATAGGCCATGGAGAACTGGGAGCCTTGTTATGCTGATGGGCGGGATGTAAATTGCCAACAGACACTCGGGAGAAGTGTATGGTGTTTCCTGAAACATCTAAAAAACAAAGCAACAGAGCCTAGGGCACTTCCACTTATGGTCCTATAGCTTAGGGAAATTAAAATCAAAAAGACACAGCCACCCCAAAGTTTGGGACGCCTCTGTTTACAAGAACCTCGTTTACCGTACAAGTTCAATATCACAGAAAGTGAAAAATGGATAAAGAACTTGTGGTACTTACGTACAATGCAGTATCACTCAGCAATGAAATCTATGTCATCAGGCCCGTAGCAGCATAATGAGTGGATTCAGGTACGATGATTCTAACTGAAATAAGTCACACAGAAAAAGAAACATCATAAGATATCAGTAATACACGGAATGTAAACTTGGCTACACAGGGACTGAATTCCAAAACAGAACAGGGTCTCAAATTTAGAAAACCAACTTATGCTTGCTTAAGGGGAAAGGTGAGTTGGGGTGCTGCATAAAACCACAGATTGAAATGAGCACAGATAAAGTTCCTTAAGCCAAATATGGACTAGACAAGAGCTACTCCTTGCTCAACGAAATGGACTCAACACCCCATATTAAACGCCTAAGAATGTACCTGACTAGTAAGTATCTTGAAACCTATGGATTGCTATGTCTCCAAAAGAGAATCAAGCGTGTGTACAGGGGCATAAACGCAGCAGTGATAGGATTGGAGAGGTTCGGTGAGCAAATGAAGACCCTTTGAAGTCATATTGCATGGTACCCATTCCACGGGTCTCAACTCTCCAGGTTTAAGGTATTCTTCCTTCAGCTAAAACATGCATGTGGAACCCAGAGTATGATCAACCATGTGAACGGGAGACGTGTTCAAATATGTCTCAGTTTTCCTCCCCTGGTACTCGGGTGCAACATTCCAGACGCTTTACTAACACTCTCCCCACTTGGAGAGTCAGCGCCTTTAACTTCCTGTTTGGCCCAGTTTGCAATTTCTGCGGAAGATGAACAGGAATAGGGAACACCAATGAGAGACTAGCTGGAGGTGTCTGGACGGGCAAATTTAACTCTCATTTCCCACCAGGAAGAGGAAATAACCAAAGGCTCAGCGTGCCGTGCCGGAACCAGATTAGGGCCTGAAGCCATCCTGCGGTGTTGCGGCCAGGTCACAAGAAAGCGAGTTGAAGAAAGGAGCTCAGGGGCACTGTAATTCACAAACCTGCAGAGTTATAAATGACAGCTATCGTCCAAAAATATACTGAAGTAAGGCTGACAAGAGGACTTGAAAGCGGGGCAGAATTGCAGGAAACCGATTTCAGGAGGTAGACTGGAATTGCATTGAAAGCATAGGAAAAGAGGCAGAACGTCCACAATGATGCACTTGGCCAAAAAGGGCGTATGCGTTTTTTCCTGAATATATTCAGGAAAAAACGCATACGCCCTTTTTGGCCAACCAAGCAAGCTTGCAAAGGAAATCTGCACTACAATGAAGTCTCACTTCCCCCGGTCAAAAGGGCCATCTGAAAAAAGTGTAAAATCCAGAAAGGCAGGATAGGCCATGCAGAACTGGGAGCCTTGTTATGCTGATGGGCGGGATGTAAATTGCCAACAGCCACTGGGGAGAAGTGTATGGTTTTTCCTGAAACATCTAAAAAACAAAGCAACAGAGCCTAGGGCACTTCCACTTATGGTCCTATAGCTTAGGGAAATTAAAATCAAAAAGACACAGCCACCCCAAAGTTTGGGACGCCTCTGTTTACAAGAACCTCGTTTACCGTACAAGTTCAATATCACAGAAAGTGAAAAATGGATAAAGAACTTGTGGTACTTACGTACAATGCAGTATCACTCAGCAATGAAATCTATGTCATCAGGCCCGTAGCAGCATAATGAGTGGATTCAGGTACGATGATTCTCACTGAAATAAGTCACACAGAAAAAGAAACATCATAAGATATCACTAATACACGGAATGTAAACTTGGCTACACAGGAACTGAATTCCAAAACAGAACAGGGTCTCAAATTTAGAAAACCAACTTATGCTTGCTTAAGGGGAAAGGTGAGTTGGGGTGCTGCATAAAACCAGAGATTGAAATGAGCACAGATAAAGTTCCTTAAGCCAAATATGGACTAGACAAGAGCTACTCCTTGCTCAACGAAATGGACTCAACACCCCATATTAAACGCCTAAGAATGTACCTGACTAGTAAGTATCTTAAAACCTATGGATTGCTATGTCTCCAAAAGAGAATCAAGCGTGTGTACAGGGGCATAAACGCAGCAGTGATAGGATTGGAGAGGTTCGGTGAGCAAATGAAGACCCTTTGAAGTCATATTGCATGGTACCCATTCCACGGGTCTCAACTCTCCAGGTTTAAGGTATTCTTCCTTCAGCTAAAACATGCATGTGGAACCCAGAGTATGATCAACCATGTGAACGGGAGACGTGTTCAAATATGTCTTAGTTTTCCTCCCCTGGTACTCGGGTGCAACATTCCAGACGCTTTACTAACACTCTCCCCACTTGGAGAGTCAGTGCCTTTAACCTCCTGTTTGGCCCAGTTTGCAATTTCTGCGGAAGATGAACAGGAATAGGGAACACCAATGAGAGACTAGCTGGAGGTGTCTGGACGAGCAAATTTAACTCTCATTTCCCACCAGGAAGAGGAAATAACCAAAGGCTCAGCGTGCCGTGCCGGAACCAGATTAGGGCCTGAAGCCATCCTGCGGTGTTGCGACCAGCTCAAAAGAAAGCGAGTTGAAGAAAGGAGCTCAGGGGCACTGTAATTCACAAACCTGCAGAGTTATAAATGACAGCTATCGTCCAAAAATATACTGAAGTAAGGCTGCCAAGAGGACTTGAAAGCGGGGCAGAATTGCAGGAAACCGATTTCAGGAGGTAGACTGGAATTGCTTTGAAAGCATAGGAAAAGAGGCAGAACGTCCACAATGATGCACTTGGCCAAAAAGGGCGTATGCGTTTTTTCCTGAATATATTCAGGAAAAAACGCATACGCCCTTTTTGGCCAACCAAGCAAGCTTGCAAAGGAAATCTGCACTACAATGAAGTCTCACTTCCCCCCGGTCAAAAGGGCCATCTGAAAAAAGTGTAAAATCCAGAAAGGCAGGACAGGCCATGGAGAACTGGGAGCCTTGTTATGCTGATGGGCGGGATGTAAATTGCCAACAGCCACTCGGGAGAAGTGTATGGTGTTTCCTGAAACATCTAAAAAACAAAGCAACAGAGCCTAGGGCACTTCCACTTATGGTCCTATAGCTTAGGGAAATTAAAATCAAAAAGACACAGCCACCCCAAAGTTTGGGACGCCTCTGTTTACAAGAACCTCGTTTACCGTACAAGTTCAATATCACAGAAAGTGAAAAATGGTTAAAGAACTTGTGGTACTTACGTACAATGCAGTATCACTCAGCAATGAAATCTATGTCATCAGGCCCGTAGCAGCATAATGAGTGGATTCAGGTACGATGATTCTAACTGAAATAAGTCACACAGAAAAAGAAACATCATAAGATATCAGTAATACACGGAATGTAAACTTGGCTACACAGGGACTGAATTCCAAAACAGAACAGGGTCTCAAATTTAGAAAACCAACTTATGCTTGCTTAAGGGGAAAGGTGAGTTGGGGTGCTGCATAAAACCAGAGATTGAAATGAGCACAGATAAATTTCCTTAAGCCAAATATGGAATAGACAAGAGCTACTCCTTGCTCAACGAAATGGACTCAACACCCCATATTAAACGCCTAAGAATGTACCTGACTAGTAAGTATCTTAAAACCTATGGATTGCTATGTCTCCAAAAGAGAATCAAGCGTGTGTACAGGGGCATAAACGCAGCAGTGATAGGATTGGAGAGGTTCGGTGAGCAAATGAAGACCCTTTGAAGTCATATTGCATGGTACCCATTCCACGGGTCTCAACTCTCCAGGTTTAAGGTATTCTTCCTTCAGCTAAAACATGCATGTGGAACCCAGAGTATGATCAACCATGTGAACGGGAGACGTGTTCAAATATGTCTCAGTTTTCCTCCCCTGGTACTCGAGTGCAACATTCCAGACGCTTTACTAATACTCTCCCCACTTGGAGAGTCAGCGCCTTTAACCTCCTGTTTGGCCCAGTTTGCAATTTCTGCGGAAGATGAACAGGAATAGGGAACACCAATGAGAGACTAGCTGGAGGTGTCTGGACGGGCAAATTTAACTCTCATTTCCCACCAGGAAGAGGAAATAACCAAAGGCTCAGCGTGCCGTGCCGGAACCAGATTAGGGCCTGAAGCCATCCTGCGGTGTTGCGGCCAGGTCACAAGAAAGCGAGTTGAAGAAAGGAGCTCAGGGGCACTGTAATTCACAAACCTGCAGAGTTATAAATGACAGCTATCGTCCAAAAATATACTGAAGTAAGGCTGCCAAGAGGACTTGAAAGCGGGGCAGAATTGCAGGAAACCGATTTCAGGAGGTAGACTGGAATTGCATTGAAAGCATAGGAAAAGAGGCAGAACGTCCACAATGATGCACTTGGCCAAAAAGGGCGTATGCGTTTTTTCCTGAATATATTCAGGAAAAAACGCATACGCCCTTTTTGGCCAACCAAGCAAGCTTGCAAAGGAAATCTGCACTACAATGAAGTCTCACTTCCCCCCGGTCAAAAGGGCCATCTGAAAAAAGTGTAAAATCCAGAAAGGCAGGATAGGCCATGGAGAACTGGGAGCCTTGTTATGCTGATGGGCGGGATGTAAATTGCCAACAGACACTCGGGAGAAGTGTATGGTGTTTCCTGAATCATCTATACAACAAAGCAACAGAGCCTAGGGCACTTCCACTTATGGTCCTATAGCTTAGGGAAATTAAAATCAAAAAGACACAGCCACCCCAAAGTTTGGGACGCCTCTGTTTACAAGAACCTCGTTTACCGTACAAGTTCAATATCACAGAAAGTGAAAAATGGATAAAGAACTTGTGGTACTTACGTACAATGCAGTATCACTCAGCAATGAAATCTATGTCATCAGGCCCGTAGCAGCATAATGAGTGGATTCAGGTACGATGATTCTAACTGAAATAAGTCACACAGAAAAAGAAACATCATAAGATATCAGTAATACACGGAATGTAAACTTGGCTACACAGGGACTGAATTCCAAAACAGAACAGGGTCTCAAATTTAGAAAACCAACTTATGCTTGCTTAAGGGGAAAGGTGAGTTGGGGTGCTGCATAAAACCACAGATTGAAATGAGCACAGATAAAGTTCCTTAAGCCAAATATGGACTAGACAAGAGCTACTCCTTGCTCAACGAAATGGACTCAACACCCCATATTAAACGCCTAAGAATGTACCTGACTAGTAAGTATCTTGAAACCTATGGATTGCTATGTCTCCAAAAGAGAATCAAGCGTGTGTACAGGGGCATAAACGCAGCAGTGATAGGATTGGAGAGGTTCGGTGAGCAAATGAAGACCCTTTGAAGTCATATTGCATGGTACCCATTCCACGGGTCTCAACTCTCCAGGTTTAAGGTATTCTTCCTTCAGCTAAAACATGCATGTGGAACCCAGAGTATGATCAACCATGTGAACGGGAGACGTGTTCAAATATGTCTCACTTTTCCTCCCCTGGTACTCGGGTGCAACATTCCAGACGCTTTACTAACACTCTCCCCACTTGGAGAGTCAGCGCCTTTAACCTCCTGTTTGGCCCAGTTTGCAATTTCTGCGGAAGATGAACAGGAATAGGGAACACCAATGAGAGACTAGCTGGAGGTGTCTGGACGGGCAAATTTAACTCTCATTTCCCACCAGGAAGAGGAAATAACCAAAGGCTCAGCGTGCCGTGCCGGAACCAGATTAGGGCCTGAAGCCATCCTGCGGTGTTGCGGCCAGGTCACAAGAAAGCGAGTTGAAGAAAGGAGCTCAGGGGCACTGTAATTCACAAACCTGCAGAGTTATAAATGACAGCTATCGTCCAAAAATATACTGAAGTAAGGCTGACAAGAGGACTTGAAAGCGGGGCAGAATTGCAGGAAACCGATTTCAGGAGGTAGACTGGAATTGCATTGAAAGCATAGGAAAAGAGGCAGAACGTCCACAATGATGCACTTGGCCAAAAAGGGCGTATGCGTTTTTTCCTGAATATATTCAGGAAAAAACGCATACGCCCTTTTTGGCCAACCAAGCAAGCTTGCAAAGGAAATCTGCACTACAATGAAGTCTCACTTCCCCCGGTCAAAAGGGCCATCTGAAAAAAGTGTAAAATCCAGAAAGGCAGGATAGGCCATGCAGAACTGGGAGCCTTGTTATGCTGATGGGCGGGATGTAAATTGCCAACAGCCACTGGGGAGAAGTGTATGGTTTTTCCTGAAACATCTAAAAAACAAAGCAACAGAGCCTAGGGCACTTCCACTTATGGTCCTATAGCTTAGGGAAATTAAAATCAAAAAGACACAGCCACCCCAAAGTTTGGGACGCCTCTGTTTACAAGAACCTCGTTTACCGTACAAGTTCAATATCACAGAAAGTGAAAAATGGATAAAGAACTTGTGGTACTTACGTACAATGCAGTATCACTCAGCAATGAAATCTATGTCATCAGGCCCGTAGCAGCATAATGAGTGGATTCAGGTACGATGATTCTCACTGAAATAAGTCACACAGAAAAAGAAACATCATAAGATATCACTAATACACGGAATGTAAACTTGGCTACACAGGAACTGAATTCCAAAACAGAACAGGGTCTCAAATTTAGAAAACCAACTTATGCTTGCTTAAGGGGAAAGGTGAGTTGGGGTGCTGCATAAAACCAGAGATTGAAATGAGCACAGATAAAGTTCCTTAAGCCAAATATGGACTAGACAAGAGCTACTCCTTGCTCAACGAAATGGACTCAACACCCCATATTAAACGCCTAAGAATGTACCTGACTAGTAAGTATCTTAAAACCTATGGATTGCTATGTCTCCAAAAGAGAATCAAGCGTGTGTACAGGGGCATAAACGCAGCAGTGATAGGATTGGAGAGGTTCGGTGAGCAAATGAAGACCCTTTGAAGTCATATTGCATGGTACCCATTCCACGGGTCTCAACTCTCCAGGTTTAAGGTATTCTTCCTTCAGCTAAAACATGCATGTGGAACCCAGAGTATGATCAACCATGTGAACGGGAGACGTGTTCAAATATGTCTTAGTTTTCCTCCCCTGGTACTCGGGTGCAACATTCCAGACGCTTTACTAACACTCTCCCCACTTGGAGAGTCAGTGCCTTTAACCTCCTGTTTGGCCCAGTTTGCAATTTCTGCGGAAGATGAACAGGAATAGGGAACACCAATGAGAGACTAGCTGGAGGTGTCTGGACGAGCAAATTTAACTCTCATTTCCCACCAGGAAGAGGAAATAACCAAAGGCTCAGCGTGCCGTGCCGGAACCAGATTAGGGCCTGAAGCCATCCTGCGGTGTTGCGACCAGCTCAAAAGAAAGCGAGTTGAAGAAAGGAGCTCAGGGGCACTGTAATTCACAAACCTGCAGAGTTATAAATGACAGCTATCGTCCAAAAATATACTGAAGTAAGGCTGCCAAGAGGACTTGAAAGCGGGGCAGAATTGCAGGAAACCGATTTCAGGAGGTAGACTGGAATTGCTTTGAAAGCATAGGAAAAGAGGCAGAACGTCCACAATGATGCACTTGGCCAAAAAGGGCGTATGCGTTTTTTCCTGAATATATTCAGGAAAAAACGCATACGCCCTTTTTGGACAACCAAGCAAGCTTGCAAAGGAAATCTGCACTACAATGAAGTCTCACTTCCCCCCGGTCAAAAGGGCCATCTGAAAAAAGTGTAAAATCCAGAAAGGCAGGACAGGCCATGGAGAACTGGGAGCCTTGTTATGCTGATGGGCGGGATGTAAATTGCCAACAGCCACTCGGGAGAAGTGTATGGTGTTTCCTGAAACATCTAAAAAACAAAGCAACAGAGCCTAGGGCACTTCCACTTATGGTCCTATAGCTTAGGGAAATTAAAATCAAAAAGACACAGCCACCCCAAAGTTTGGGACGCCTCTGTTTACAAGAACCTCGTTTACCGTACAAGTTCAATATCACAGAAAGTGAAAAATGGTTAAAGAACTTGTGGTACTTACGTACAATGCAGTATCACTCAGCAATGAAATCTATGTCATCAGGCCCGTAGCAGCATAATGAGTGGATTCAGGTACGATGATTCTAACTGAAATAAGTCTCACAGAAAAAGAAACATCATAAGATATCAGTAATACACGGAATGTAAACTTGGCTACACAGGGACTGAATTCCAAAACAGAACAGGGTCTCAAATTTAGAAAACCAACTTATGCTTGCTTAAGGGGAAAGGTGAGTTGGGGTGCTGCATAAAACCAGAGATTGAAATGAGCACAGATAAATTTCCTTAAGCCAAATATGGAATAGACAAGAGCTACTCCTTGCTCAACGAAATGGACTCAACACCCCATATTAAACGCCTAAGAATGTACCTGACTAGTAAGTATCTTAAAACCTATGGATTGCTATGTCTCCAAAAGAGAATCAAGCGTGTGTACAGGGGCATAAACGCAGCAGTGATAGGATTGGAGAGGTTCGGTGAGCAAATGAAGACCCTTTGAAGTCATATTGCATGGTACCCATTCCACGGGTCTCAACTCTCCAGGTTTAAGGTATTCTTCCTTCAGCTAAAACATGCATGTGGAACCCAGAGTATGATCAACCATGTGAACGGGAGACGTGTTCAAATATGTCTCAGTTTTCCTCCCCTGGTACTCGAGTGCAACATTCCAGACGCTTTACTAATACTCTCCCCACTTGGAGAGTCAGCGCCTTTAACCTCCTGTTTGGCCCAGTTTGCAATTTCTGCGGAAGATGAACAGGAATAGGGAACACCAATGAGAGACTAGCTGGAGGTGTCTGGACGGGCAAATTTAACTCTCATTTCCCACCAGGAAGAGGAAATAACCAAAGGCTCAGCGTGCCGTGCCGGAACCAGATTAGGGCCTGAAGCCATCCTGCGGTGTTGCGGCCAGGTCACAAGAAAGCGAGTTGAAGAAAGGAGCTCAGGGGCACTGTAATTCACAAACCTGCAGAGTTATAAATGACAGCTATCGTCCAAAAATATACTGAAGTAAGGCTGCCAAGAGGACTTGAAAGCGGGGCAGAATTGCAGGAAACCGATTTCAGGAGGTAGACTGGAATTGCATTGAAAGCATAGGAAAAGAGGCAGAACGTCCACAATGATGCACTTGGCCAAAAAGGGCGTATGCGTTTTTTCCTGAATATATTCAGGAAAAAACGCATACGCCCTTTTTGGCCAACCAAGCAAGCTTGCAAAGGAAATCTGCACTACAATGAAGTCTCACTTCCCCCCGGTCAAAAGGGCCATCTGAAAAAAGTGTAAAATCCAGAAAGGCAGGATAGGCCATGGAGAACTGGGAGCCTTGTTATGCTGATGGGCGGGATGTAAATTGCCAACAGACACTCGGGAGAAGTGTATGGTGTTTCCTGAATCATCTATACAACAAAGCAACAGAGCCTAGGGCACTTCCACTTATGGTCCTATAGCTTAGGGAAATTAAAATCAAAAAGACACAGCCACCCCAAAGTTTGGGACGCCTCTGTTTACAAGAACCTCGTTTACCGTACAAGTTCAATATCACAGAAAGTGAAAAATGGATAAAGAACTTGTGGTACTTACGTACAATGCAGTATCACTCAGCAATGAAATCTATGTCATCAGGCCCGTAGCAGCATAATGAGTGGATTCAGGTACGATGATTCTAACTGAAATAAGTCACACAGAAAAAGAAACATCATAAGATATCAGTAATACACGGAATGTAAACTTGGCTACACAGGGACTGAATTCCAAAACAGAACAGGGTCTCAAATTTAGAAAACCAACTTATGCTTGCTTAAGGGGAAAGGTGAGTTGGGGTGCTGCATAAAACCACAGATTGAAATGAGCACAGATAAAGTTCCTTAAGCCAAATATGGACTAGACAAGAGCTACTCCTTGCTCAACGAAATGGACTCAACACCCCATATTAAACGCCTAAGAATGTACCTGACTAGTAAGTATCTTGAAACCTATGGATTGCTATGTCTCCAAAAGAGAATCAAGCGTGTGTACAGGGGCATAAACGCAGCAGTGATAGGATTGGAGAGGTTCGGTGAGCAAATGAAGACCCTTTGAAGTCATATTGCATGGTACCCATTCCACGGGTCTCAACTCTCCAGGTTTAAGGTATTCTTCCTTCAGCTAAAACATGCATGTGGAACCCAGAGTATGATCAACCATGTGAACGGGAGACGTGTTCAAATATGTCTCACTTTTCCTCCCCTGGTACTCGGGTGCAACATTCCAGACGCTTTACTAACACTCTCCCCACTTGGAGAGTCAGCGCCTTTAACCTCCTGTTTGGCCCAGTTTGCAATTTCTGCGGAAGATGAACAGGAATAGGGAACACCAATGAGAGACTAGCTGGAGGTGTCTGGACGGGCAAATTTAACTCTCATTTCCCACCAGGAAGAGGAAATAACCAAAGGCTCAGCGTGCCGTGCCGGAACCAGATTAGGGCCTGAAGCCATCCTGCGGTGTTGCGGCCAGGTCACAAGAAAGCGAGTTGAATAAAGGAGCTCAGGGGCACTGTAATTCACAAACCTGCAGAGTTATAAATGACAGCTATCGTCCAAAAATATACTGAAGTAAGGCTGACAAGAGGACTTGAAAGCGGGGCAGAATTGCAGGAAACCGATTTCAGGAGGTAGACTGGAATTGCATTGAAAGCATAGGAAAAGAGGCAGAACGTCCACAATGATGCACTTGGCCAAAAAGGGCGTATGCGTTTTTTCCTGAATATATTCAGGAAAAAACGCATACGCCCTTTTTGGCCAACCAAGCAAGCTTGCAAAGGAAATCTGCACTACAATGAAGTCTCACTTCCCCCGGTCAAAAGGGCCATCTGAAAAAAGTGTAAAATCCAGAAAGGCAGGATAGGCCATGCAGAACTGGGAGCCTTGTTATGCTGATGGGCGGGATGTAAATTGCCAACAGCCACTGGGGAGAAGTGTATGGTTTTTCCTGAAACATCTAAAAAACAAAGCAACAGAGCCTAGGGCACTTCCACTTATGGTCCTATAGCTTAGGGAAATTAAAATCAAAAAGACACAGCCACCCCAAAGTTTGGGACGCCTCTGTTTACAAGAACCTCGTTTACCGTACAAGTTCAATATCACAGAAAGTGAAAAATGGATAAAGAACTTGTGGTACTTACGTACAATGCAGTATCACTCAGCAATGAAATCTATGTCATCAGGCCCGTAGCAGCATAATGAGTGGATTCAGGTACGATGATTCTCACTGAAATAAGTCACACAGAAAAAGAAACATCATAAGATATCACTAATACACGGAATGTAAACTTGGCTACACAGGAACTGAATTCCAAAACAGAACAGGGTCTCAAATTTAGAAAACCAACTTATGCTTGCTTAAGGGGAAAGGTGAGTTGGGGTGCTGCATAAAACCAGAGATTGAAATGAGCACAGATAAAGTTCCTTAAGCCAAATATGGACTAGACAAGAGCTACTCCTTGCTCAACGAAATGGACTCAACACCCCATATTAAACGCCTAAGAATGTACCTGACTAGTAAGTATCTTAAAACCTATGGATTGCTATGTCTCCAAAAGAGAATCAAGCGTGTGTACAGGGGCATAAACGCAGCAGTGATAGGATTGGAGAGGTTCGGTGAGCAAATGAAGACCCTTTGAAGTCATATTGCATGGTACCCATTCCACGGGTCTCAACTCTCCAGGTTTAAGGTATTCTTCCTTCAGCTAAAACATGCATGTGGAACCCAGAGTATGATCAACCATGTGAACGGGAGACGTGTTCAAATATGTCTTAGTTTTCCTCCCCTGGTACTCGGGTGCAACATTCCAGACGCTTTACTAACACTCTCCCCACTTGGAGAGTCAGTGCCTTTAACCTCCTGTTTGGCCCAGTTTGCAATTTCTGCGGAAGATGAACAGGAATAGGGAACACCAATGAGAGACTAGCTGGAGTTGTCTGGACGAGCAAATTTAACTCTCATTTCCCACCAGGAAGAGGAAATAACCAAAGGCTCAGCGTGCCGTGCCGGAACCAGATTAGGGCCTGAAGCCATCCTGCGGTGTTGCGACCAGCTCAAAAGAAAGCGAGTTGAAGAAAGGAGCTCAGGGGCACTGTAATTCACAAACCTGCAGAGTTATAAATGACAGCTATCGTCCAAAAATATACTGAAGTAAGGCTGCCAAGAGGACTTGAAAGCGGGGCAGAATTGCAGGAAACCGATTTCAGGAGGTAGACTGGAATTGCTTTGAAAGCATAGGAAAAGAGGCAGAACGTCCACAATGATGCACTTGGCCAAAAAGGGCGTATGCGTTTTTTCCTGAATATATTCAGGAAAAAACGCATACGCCCTTTTTGGCCAACCAAGCAAGCTTGCAAAGGAAATCTGCACTACAATGAAGTCTCACTTCCCCCCGGTCAAAAGGGCCATCTGAAAAAAGTGTAAAATCCAGAAAGGCAGGACAGGCCATGGAGAACTGGGAGCCTTGTTATGCTGATGGGCGGGATGTAAATTGCCAACAGCCACTCGGGAGAAGTGTATGGTGTTTCCTGAAACATCTAAAAAACAAAGCAACAGAGCCTAGGGCACTTCCACTTATGGTCCTATAGCTTAGGGAAATTAAAATCAAAAAGACACAGCCACCCCAAAGTTTGGGACGCCTCTGTTTACAAGAACCTCGTTTACCGTACAAGTTCAATATCACAGAAAGTGAAAAATGGTTAAAGAACTTGTGGTACTTACGTACAATGCAGTATCACTCAGCAATGAAATCTATGTCATCAGGCCCATAGCAGCATAATGAGTGGATTCAGGTACGATGATTCTAACTGAAATAAGTCACACAGAAAAAGAAACATCATAAGATATCAGTAATACACGGAATGTAAACTTGGCTACACAGGGACTGAATTCCAAAACAGAACAGGGTCTCAAATTTAGAAAACCAACTTATGCTTGCTTAAGGGGAAAGGTGAGTTGGGGTGCTGCATAAAACCAGAGATTGAAATGAGCACAGATAAATTTCCTTAAGCCAAATATGGAATAGACAAGAGCTACTCCTTGCTCAACGAAATGGACTCAACACCCCATATTAAACGCCTAAGAATGTACCTGACTAGTAAGTATCTTAAAACCTATGGATTGCTATGTCTCCAAAAGAGAATCAAGCGTGTGTACAGGGGCATAAACGCAGCAGTGATAGGATTGGAGAGGTTCGGTGAGCAAATGAAGACCCTTTGAAGTCATATTGCATGGTACCCATTCCACGGGTCTCAACTCTCCAGGTTTAAGGTATTCTTCCTTCAGCTAAAACATGCATGTGGAACCCAGAGTATGATCAACCATGTGAACGGGAGACGTGTTCATATATGTCTCAGTTTTCCTCCCCTGGTACTCGAGTGCAACATTCCAGACGCTTTACTAACACTCTCCCCACTTGGAGAGTCAGCGCCTTTAACCTCCTGTTTGGCCCAGTTTGCAATTTCTGCGGAAGATGAACAGGAATAGGGAACACCAATGAGAGACTAGCTGGAGGTGTCTGGACGGGCAAATTTAACTCTCATTTCCCACCAGGAAGAGGAAATAACCAAAGGCTCAGCGTGCCGTGCCGGAACCAGATTAGGGCCTGAAGCCATCCTGCGGTGTTGCGACCAGCTCAAAAGAAAGCGAGTTGAAGAAAGGAGCTCAGGGGCACTGTAATTCACAAACCTGCAGAGTTATAAATGACAGCTATCGTCCAAAAATATACTGAAGTAAGGCTACCAAGAGGACTTGAAAGCGGGGCAGAATTGCAGGAAACCGATTTCAGGAGGTAGACTGGAATTGCTTTGAAAGCATAGGAAAAGAGGCAGAACGTCCACAATGATGCACTTGGCCAAAAAGGGCGTATGCGTTTTTTCCTGAATATATTCAGGAAAAAACGCATACGCCCTTTTTGGACAACCAAGCAAGCTTGCAAAGGAAATCTGCACTACAATGAAGTCTCACTTCCCCCCGGTCAAAAGGGCCATCTGAAAAAAGTGTAAAATCCAGAAAGGCAGGATAGGCCATGGAGAACTGGGAGCCTTGTTATGCTGATGGGCGGGATGTAAATTGCCAACAGACACTCGGGAGAAGTGTATGGTGTTTCCTGAAACATCTAAAAAACAAAGCAACAGAGCCTAGGGCACTTCCACTTATGGTCCTATAGCTTAGGGAAATTAAAATCAAAAAGACACAGCCACCCCAAAGTTTGGGACGCCTCTGTTTACAAGAACCTCGTTTACCATACAAGTTCAATATCACAGAAAGTGAAAAATGGTTAAAGAACTTGTGGTACTTACGTACAATGCAATATCACTCAGCAATGAAATCTATGTCATCAGGCCCATAGCAGCATAATGAGTGGATTCAGGTACGATGATTCTAACTGAAATAAGTCACACAGAAAAAGAAACATCATAAGATATCAGTAATACACGGAATGTAAACTTGGCTACACAGGGACTGAATTCCAAAACAGAACAGGGTCTCAAATTTAGAAAACCAACTTATGCTTGCTTAAGGGGAAAGGTGAGTTGGGGTGCTGCATAAAACCAGAGATTGAAATGAGCACAGATAAAGTTCCTTAAGCCAAATATGGAATAGACAAGAGCTACTCCTTGCTCAACGAAATGGACTCAACACCCCATATTAAACGCCTAAGAATGTACCTGACTAGTAAGTATCTTAAAACCTATGGATTGCTATGTCTCTAAAAGAGAATCAAGCGTGTGTACAGGGGCATAAACGCAGCAGTGATAGGATTGGAGAGGTTCGGTGAGCAAATGAAGACCCTTTGAAGTCATATTGCATGGTACCCATTCCACGGGTCTCAACTCTCCAGGTTTAAGGTATTCTTCCTTCAGCTAAAACATGCATGTGGAACCCAGAGTATGATCAACCATGTGAACGGGAGACGTGTTCAAATATGTGTCAGTTTTCCTCCCCTGGTACTCAGGTGCAACATTCCAGACGCTTTACTAACACTCTCCTCACTTGGAGAGTCAGCGCCTATAACCTCCTGTTTGGCCCAGTTTGCAATTTCTGCGGCAGATGAACAGGAATAGGGAACACCAATGAGAGACTAGCTGGAGGTGTCTGGACGGGCAAATTTAACTCTCATTTCCCACCAGGAAGAGGAAATAACCAAAGGCTCAGCGTGCCGTGCCGGAACCAGATTAGGGCCTGAAGCCATCCTGCGGTGTTGCGACCAGCTCAAAAGAAAGCGAGTTGAAGAAAGGAGCTCAGGGGCACTGTAATTCACAAACCTGCAGAGTTATAAATGACAGCTATCGTCCAAAAATATACTGAAGTAAGGCTGCCAAGAGGACTTGAAAGCGGGGCAGAATTGCAGGAAACCGATTTCAGGAGGTAGACTGGAATTGCTTTGAAAGCATAGGAAAAGAGGCAGAACGTCCACAATGATGCACTTGGCCAAAAAGGGCGTATGCGTTTTTTCCTGAATATATTCAGGAAAAAACGCATACGCCCTTTTTGGCCAACCAAGCAAGCTTGCAAAGGAAATCTGCACTACAATGAAGTCTCACTTCCCCCCGGTCAAAAGGGCCATCTGAAAAAAGTGTAAAATCCAGAAAGGCAGGACAGGCCATGGAGAACTGGGAGCCTTGTTATGCTGATGGGCGGGATGTAAATTGCCAACAGACACTGGGGAGAAGTGTATGGTTTTTCCTGAAACATCTAAAAAACAAAGCAACAGAGCCTAGGGCACTTCCACTTATGGTCCTATAGCTTAGGGAAATTAAAATCAAAAAGACACAGCCACCCCAAAGTTTGGGACGCCTCTGTTTACAAGAACCTCGTTTACAGTACAAGTTCAACATCGCAGAAAGTGAAAAATGGATAAAGAAGGTGTGGTATTTACTTACAAAGCAATATCACTCAGCAATGAAATCTATGTCATCAGGCCATTAGCAGCACAATGAGTGGATTCAGGTATGATGATTCTAACTGAAATAAGTCACACAGAAAAAGAAACATCATAAGATATCAGTAATACACGGAATGTAAACTTGGCTACACAGGAACTGAATTACAGAACAGAACAGGGTCTCAAATTTAGAAAACCAACTTATGCTTGCTTAAGGGGAAAGGTGAGTTGGGGTGCTGCATAAAACCAGAGATTGAAACGAGCACAGATAAAGTTCCTTAAGCCAAATATGGAATAGACAAGAGCTACTCCTTGCTCAACGAAATGGACTCAACACCGCATATTAAACGCCTAAGAATGTACCTGACTAGTAAGTATCTTAAAACCTATGGATTGCTATGTCTCCGAAAGAGAAGCAAGCATGTGTACAGGGGCATAAACGCAGCAGTGATAGGATTGGAGAGGTTCGGTGAGCAAATGAAGACCCTTTGAAGTCATATTGCATGGTACCCATTCCACGGGTCTCAACTCTCCAGGTTTAAGGTATTCTTCTTTCAGCTAAAACATGCATGTGGAACCCAGAGTATGATCAACCATGTGAACGGGAGACGTGTTCAAATATGTCTCAGTTTTCCTCCCCTGGTACTCGGGTGCAACATTCCAGACGCTTTACTAACACTCTCCCCACTTGGAGAGTCAGCACCTTTAACCTCCTGTTTGGCCCAGTTTGCAATTTCTGCGGAAGATGAACAGGAATAGGGAACACCAATGAGAGACTAGCTGGAGGTGTCTGGACGGGCAAATTTAACTCTCATTTCCCACCAGGAAGAGGAAATAACCAAAGGCTCAGCGTGCCGTGCCGGAACCAGATTAGGGCCTGAAGCCATCCTGCGGTGTTGCGGCCAGGTCACAAGAAAGCGAGTTGAAGAAAGGAGCTCAGGGGCACTGTAATTCACAAACCTGCAGAGTTATAAATGACAGCTATCGTCCAAAAATATACTGAAGTAAGGCTGCCAAGAGGACTTGAAAGCGGGGCAGAATTGCAGGAAACCGATTTCAGGAGGTAGACTGGAATTGCATTGAAAGCATAGGAAAAGAGGCAGAACGTCCACAATGATGCACTTGGCCAAAAAGGGCGTATGCGTTTTTTCCTGAATATATTCAGGAAAAAACGCATACGCCCTTTTTGGCCAACCAAGCAAGCTTGCAAAGGAAATCTGCACTACAATGAAGTCTGACTTCCCCCCGGTCAAAAGGGCCATCTGAAAAAAGTGTAAAATCCAGAAAGGCAGGACAGGCCATGGAGAACTGGGAGCCTTGTTATGCTGATGGGCGGGATGTAAATTGCCAACAGACACTCGGGAGAAGTGTATGGTGTTTCCTGAAACATCTAAAAAACAAAGCAACAGAGCCTAGGGCACTTCCACTTATGGTCCTATAGCTTAGGGAAATTAAAATCAAAAAGACACAGCCACCCCAAAGTTTGGGACGCCTCTGTTTACAAGAACCTCGTTTACCGTACAAGTTCAATATCACAGAAAGTGAAAAATGGTTAAAGAACTTGTGGTACTTACGTACAATGCAATATCACTCAGCAATGAAATCTATGTCATCAGGCCCATAGCAGCATAATGAGTGGATTCAGGTACGATGATTCTAACTGAAATAAGTCACACAGAAAAAGAAACATCATAAGATATCAGTAATACACGGAATGTAAACTTGGCTACACAGGGACTGAATTCCAAAACAGAACAGGGTCTCAAATTTAGAAAACCAACTTATGCTTGCTTAAGGGGAAAGGTGAGTTGGGGTGCTGCATAAAACCAGAGATTGAAATGAGCACAGATAAAGTTCCTTAAGCCAAATATGGAATAGACAAGAGCTACTCCTTGCTCAACGAAATGGACTCAACACCCCATATTAAACGCCTAAGAATGTACCTGACTAGTAAGTATCTTAAAACCTATGGATTGCTATGTCTCTAAAAGAGAATCAAGCGTGTGTACAGGGGCATAAACGCAGCAGTGATAGGATTGGAGAGGTTCGGTGAGCAAATGAAGACCCTTTGAAGTCATATTGCATGGTACCCATTCCACGGGTCTCAACTCTCCAGGTTTAAGGTATTCTTCCTTCAGCTAAAACATGCATGTGGAACCCAGAGTATGATCAACCATGTGAACGGGAGACGTGTTCAAATATGTCTCAGTTTTCCTCCCCTGGTAGTCGGGTGCAACATTCCAGACGCTTTACTAACACTCTCCCCACTTGGAGAGTCAGCGCCTATAACCTCCTGTTTGGCCCAGTTTGCAATTTCTGCGGAAGATGAACAGGAATAGGGAACACCAATGAGAGACTAGCTGGAGGTGTCTGGACGGGCAAATTTAACTCTCATTTCCCACCAGGAAGAGGAAATAACCAAAGGCTCACCGTGCTGTGCTGGAACCAGATTAGGGCCTGAAGCCATCCTGCGGTGTTGCGACCAGCTCAAAAGAAAGCGAGTTGAAGAAAGGAGCTCAGGGGCACTGTAATTCACAAACCTGCAGAGTTATAAATGACAGCTATCGTCCAAAAATATACTGAAGTAAGGCTGCCAAGAGGACTTGAAAGCGGGGCAGAATTGCAGGAAACCGATTTCAGGAGGTAGACTGGAATTGCTTTGAAAGCATAGGAAAAGAGGCAGAACGTCCACAATGATGCACTTGGCCAAAAAGGGCGTATGTGTTTTTTCCTGAATATATTCAGGAAAAAACGCATACGCCCTTTTTGGCCAACCAAGCAAGCTTGCAAAGGAAATCTGCACTACAATGAAGTCTCACTTCCCCCCGGTCAAAAGGGCCATCTGAAAAAAGTGTAAAATCCAGAAAGGCAGCACAGGCCATGGAGAACTGGGAGCCTTGTTATGCTGATGGGCGGGATGTAAATTGCCAACAGCCACTCGGGAGAAGTGTATGGTGTTTCCTGAAACATCTATACAACAAAGCAACAGAGCCTAGGGCACATCCACTTATGGTCCTATAGCTTAGGGAAATTAAAATCAAAAAGACACAGCCACCCCAAAGTTTGGGACGCCTCTGTTTACAAGAACCTCGTTTACCGTACAAGTTCAATATCACAGAAAGTGAAAAATGGTTAAAGAACTTGTGGTACTTACGTACAATGCAGTATCACTCAGCAATGAAATCTATGTCATCAGGCCCATAGCAGCATAATGAGTGGATTCAGGTACGATGATTCTAACTGAAATAAGTCACACAGAAAAAGAAACATCATAAGATATCAGTAATACACGGAATGTAAACTTGTCTACACAGGGGCTGAATTCCAAAACAGAACAGGGTCTCAAATTTAGCAAACCAACTTATGCTTGCTTAAGGGGAAAGGTGAGTTGGGGTGCTGCATAAAACCACAGATTGAAATGAGCACAGATAAAGTTCCTTAAGCCAAATATGGACTAGACAAGAGCTACTCCTTGCTCAACGAAATGGACTCAACACCCCATATTAAACGCCTAAGAATGTACCTGACTAGTAAGTATCTTAAAACCTATGGATTGCTATGTCTCCAAAAGAGAATCAAGCGTGTGTACAGGGGCATAAACGCAGCAGTGATAGGATTGGAGAGGTTCGGTGAGCAAATGAAGACCCTTTGAAGTCATATTGCATGGTACCCATTCCACAGGTCTCAACTCTCCAGGTTTAAGGTATTCTTCCTTCAGCTAAAACATGCATGTGGAACCCAGAGTATGATCAACCATGTGAACGGGAGACGTGTTCAAATATGTCTCAGTTTTCCTCCCCTGGTACTCGGGTGCAACATTCCAGACGCTTTACTAACACTCTCCCCACTTGGAGAGTCAGCACCTTTAACCTCCTATTTGGCACAGTTTGCAATTTCTGCGGAAGATGAACAGGAATAGGGAACACCAATGAGAGACTAGCTGGAGTTGTCTGGACGGGCAAATTTAACTCTCATTTCCCACCAGGAAGAGGAAATAACCAAAGGCTCAGCGTGCCGTGCCGGAACCAGATTAGGGCCTGAAGCCATCCTGCGGTGTTGCGGCCAGGTCACAAGAAAGCGAGTTGAAGAAAGGAGCTCAGGGGCACTGTAATTCACAAACCTGCAGAGTTATAAATGACAGCTATCGTCCAAAAATATACTGAAGTAAGGCTGCCAAGAGGACTTGAAAGCGGGGCAGAATTGCAGGAAACCGATTTCAGGAGGTAGACTGGAATTGCATTGAAAGCATAGGAAAAGAGGCAGAACGTCCACAATGATGCACTTGGCCAAAAAGGGCGTATGCGTTTTTTCCTGAATATATTCAGGAAAAAACGCATACGCCCTTTTTGGCCAACCAAGCAAGCTTGCAAAGGAAATCTGCACTACAATGAAGTCTGACTTCCCCCCGGTCAAAAGGGCCATCTGAAAAAAGTGTAAAATCCAGAAAGGCAGGACAGGCCATGGAGAACTGGGAGCCTTGTTATGCTGATGGGCGGGATGTAAATTGCCAACAGACACTCGGGAGAAGTGTATGGTGTTTCCTGAAACATCTAAAAAACAAAGCAACAGAGCCTAGGGCACTTCCACTTATGGTCCTATAGCTTAGGGAAATTAAAATCAAAAAGACACAGCCACCCCAAAGTTTGGGACGCCTCTGTTTACAAGAACCTCGTTTACCGTACAAGTTCAATATCACAGAAAGTGAAAAATGGTTAAAGAACTTGTGGTACTTACGTACAATGCAATATCACTCAGCAATGAAATCTATGTCATCAGGCCCATAGCAGCATAATGAGTGGATTCAGGTACGATGATTCTAACTGAAATAAGTCACACAGAAAAAGAAACATCATAAGATATCAGTAATACACGGAATGTAAACTTGGCTACACAGGGACTGAATTCCAAAACAGAACAGGGTCTCAAATTTAGAAAACCAACTTATGCTTGCTTAAGGGGAAAGGTGAGTTGGGGTGCTGCATAAAACCAGAGATTGAAATGAGCACAGATAAAGTTCCTTAAGCCAAATATGGAATAGACAAGAGCTACTCCTTGCTCAACGAAATGGACTCAACACCCCATATTAAACGCCTAAGAATGTACCTGACTAGTAAGTATCTTAAAACCTATGGATTGCTATGTCTCTAAAAGAGAATCAAGCGTGTGTACAGGGGCATAAACGCAGCAGTGATAGGATTGGAGAGGTTCGGTGAGCAAATGAAGACCCTTTGAAGTCATATTGCATGGTACCCATTCCACGGGTCTCAACTCTCCAGGTTTAAGGTATTCTTCCTTCAGCTAAAACATGCATGTGGAACCCAGAGTATGATCAACCATGTGAACGGGAGACGTGTTCAAATATGTCTCAGTTTTCCTCCCCTGGTAGTCGGGTGCAACATTCCAGACGCTTTACTAACACTCTCCCCACTTGGAGAGTCAGCGCCCATAACCTCCTGTTTGGCCCAGTTTGCAATTTCTGCGGAAGATGAACAGGAATAGGGAACACCAATGAGAGACTAGCTGGAGGTGTCTGGACGGGCAAATTTAACTCTCATTTCCCACCAGGAAGAGGAAATAACCAAAGGCTCACCGTGCTGTGCTGGAACCAGATTAGGGCCTGAAGCCATCCTGCGGTGTTGCGACCAGCTCAAAAGAAAGCGAGTTGAAGAAAGGAGCTCAGGGGCACTGTAATTCACAAACCTGCAGAGTTATAAATGACAGCTATCGTCCAAAAATATACTGAAGTACGGCTGCCAAGAGGACTTGAAAGCGGGGCAGAATTGCAGGAAACCGATTTCAGGAGGTAGACTGGAATTGCTTTGAAAGCATAGGAAAAGAGGCAGAACGTCCACAATGATGCACTTGGCCAAAAAGTGCGTATGCGTTTTTTCCTGAATATATTCAGGAAAAAACACATACGCACTTTTTGGCCAACCAAGCAAGCTTGCAAAGGAAATCTGCACTACAATGAAGTCTCACTTCCCCCCGGTCAAAAGGGCCATCTGAAAAAAGTGTAAAATCCAGAAAGGCAGGACAGGCCATGGAGAACTGGGAGCCTTGTTATGCTGATGGGCGGGATGTAAATTGCCAACAGACACTCGGGAGAAGTGTATGGTGTTTCCTGAAACATCTAAAAAACAAAGCAACAGAGCCTAGGGCACTTCCACTTATGGTCCTATAGCTTAGGGAAATTAAAATCAAAAAGACACAGCCACCCCAAAGTTTGGGACGCCTCTGTTTACAAGAACCTCGTTTACCGTACAAGTTCAATATCACAGAAAGTGAAAAATGGTTAAAGAACTTGTGGTACTTACGTACAATGCAATATCACTCAGCAATGAAATCTATGTCATCAGGCCCATAGCAGCATAATGAGTGGATTCAGGTACGATGATTCTAACTGAAATAAGTCACACAGAAAAAGAAACATCATAAGATATCAGTAATACACGGAATGTAAACTTGGCTACACAGGGACTGAATTCCAAAACAGAACAGGGTCTCAAATTTAGAAAACCAACTTATGCTTGCTTAAGGGGAAAGGTGAGTTGGGGTGCTGCATAAAACCAGAGATTGAAATGAGCACAGATAAAGTTCCTTAAGCCAAATATGGAATAGACAAGAGCTACTCCTTGCTCAACGAAATGGACTCAACACCGCATATTAAACGCCTAAGAATGTACCTGACTAATAAGTATCTTAAAACCTATGGATTGCTATGTCTCCAAAAGAGAATCAAGCGTGTGTACAGGGGCATAAACGCAGCAGTGATAGGATTGGAGAGGTTCGGTGAGCAAATGAAGACCCTTTGAAGTCATATTGCATGGTACCCATTCCACGGGTCTCAACTCTCCAGGTTTAAGGTATTCTTCCTTCAGCTAAAACATGCATGTGGAACCCAGAGTATGATCAACCATGTGAACGGGAGACGTGTTCAAATATGTCTCAGTTTTCCTCCCCTGGTACTCGAGTGCAACATTCCAGACGCTTTACTAACACTCTCCCCACTTGGAGAGTCAGCGCCTTTAACCTCCTGTTTGGCCCAGTTTGCAATTTCTGCGGAAGATGAACAGGAATAGGGAACACCAATGAGAGACTAGCTGGAGGTGTCTGGACGGGCAAATTTAACTCTCATTTCCCACCAGGAAGAGGAAATAACCAAAGGCTCAGCGTGCCGTGCCGGAACCAGATTAGGGCCTGAAGCCATCCTGCGGTGTTGCGACCAGCTCAAAAGAAAGCGAGTTGAAGAAAGGAGCTCAGGGGCACTGTAATTCACAAACCTGCAGAGTTATAAATGACAGCTATCGTCCAAAAATATACTGAAGTAAGGCTGCCAAGAGGACTTGAAAGCGGGGCAGAATTGCAGGAAACCGATTTCAGGAGGTAGACTGGAATTGCTTTGAAAGCATAGGAAAAGAGGCAGAACGTCCACAATGATGCACTTGGCCAAAAAGGGCGTATGCGTTTTTTCCTGAATATATTCAGGAAAAAACGCATACGCCCTTTTTGGCCAACCAAGCAAGCTTGCAAAGGAAATCTGCACTACAATGAAGTCTCACTTCCCCCCAGTCAAAAGGGCCATCTGAAAAAAAGTGTAAAATCCAGAAAGGCAGGACAGGCCATGGAGAACTGGGAGCCTTGTTATGCTGATGGGCGGGATGTAAATTGCCAACAGCCACTCGGGAGAAGTGTATGGTGTTTCCTGAAACATCTAAAAAACAAAGCAACAGAGCCTAGGGCACTTCCACTTATGGTCCTATAGCTTAGGGAAATTAAAATAAAAAAGACACAGCCACCCCAAAGTTTGGGACGCCTCTGTTTACAAGAACTTCGTTTACCGTACAAGTTCAATATCACAGAAAGTGAAAAATGGTTAAAGAACTTGTGGTACTTACGTACAATGCAGTATCACTCAGCAATGAAATCTATGTCATCAGGCCCATAGCAGCATAATGAGTGGATTCAGGTACGATGATTCTAACTGAAATAAGTCACACAGAAAAAGAAACATCATAAGATATCAGTAATACACGGAATGTAAACTTGGCTACACAGGGACTGAATTCCAAAACAGAACAGGGTCTCAAATTTAGAAAACCAACTTATGCTTGCTTAAGGGGAAAGGTGAGTTGGGGTGCTGCATAAAACCAGAGATTGAAATGAGCACAGATAAAGTTCCTTAAGCCAAATATGGAATAGACAAGAGCTACTCCTGGCTCAACGAAATGGACTCAACACCCCATATTAAATGCCTAAGAATGTACCTGACTAGTAAGTATCTTAAAACCTATGGATTGCTATGTCTCCAAAAGAGAATCAAGCGTGTGTACAGGGGCATAAACGCAGCAGTGATAGGATTGGAGAGGTTCGGTGAGCAAATGAAGACCCTTTGAAGTCATATTGCATGGTACCCATTCCACGGGTCTCAACTCTCCAGGTTTAAGGTATTCTTCCTTCAGCTAAAACATGCATGTGGAACCCAGAGTATGATCAACCATGTGAACGGGAGACGTGTTCAAATATGTCTCAGTTTTCCTCCCCTGGTACTCGAGTGCAACATTCCAGACGCTTTACTAACACTCTCCTCACTTGGAGAGTCAGCGCCTTTAACCTCCTGTTTGGCCCAGTTTGCAATTTCTGCGGAAGATGAACAGGAATAGGGAACACCAATGAGAGACTAGCTGGAGGTGTCTGGACGGGCAAATTTAACTCTCATTTCCCACCAGGAAGAGGAAATAACCAAAGGCTCAGCGTGCCGTGCCGGAACCAGATTAGGGCCTGAAGCCATCCTGCGGTGTTGCGACCAGCTCAAAAGAAAGCGAGTTGAAGAAAGGAGCTCAGGGGCACTGTAATTCACAAACCTGCAGAGTTATAAATGACAGCTATCGTCCAAAAATATACTGAAGTAAGGCTGCCAAGAGGACTTGAAAGCGGGGCAGAATTGCAGGAAACCGATTTCAGGAGGTAGACTGGAATTGCTTTGAAAGCATAGGAAAAGAGGCAGAACGTCCACAATGATGCACTTGGCCAAAAAGGGCGTATGCGTTTTTTCCTGAATATATTCAGGAAAAAACGCATACGCCCTTTTTGGCCAACCAAGCAAGCTTGCAAAGGAAATCTGCACTACAATGAAGTCTCACTTCCCCCCGGTCAAAAGGGCCATCTGAAAAAAGTGTAAAATCCAGAAAGGCAGGACAGGCCATGGAGAACTGGGAGCCTTGTTATGCTGATGGGCGGGATGTAAATTGCCAACAGCCACTCGGGAGAAGTGTATGGTTTTTCCTGAAACATCTAAAAAACAAAGCAACAGAGCCTAGGGCACTTCCACTTATGGTCCTATAGCTTAGGGAAATTAAAATCAAAAAGACACAGCCACCCCAAAGTTTGGGACGCCTCTGTTTACAAGAACCTCGTTTACAGTACAAGTTCAACATCGCAGAAAGTGAAAAATGGATAAAGAAGGTGTGGTATTTACTTACAAAGCAATATCACTCAGCAATGAAATCTATGTCATCAGGCCCTTAGCAGCACAATGAGTGGATTCAGGTATGATGATTCTAACTGAAATAAGTCACACAGAAAAAGAAACATCATAAGATATCAGTAATACACGGAATGTAAACTTGGCTACACAGGAACTGAATTACAGAACAGAACAGGGTCTCAAATTTAGAAAACCAACTTATGCTTGCTTAAGGGGAAAGGTGAGTTGGGGTGCTGCATAAAACCAGAGATTGAAATGAGCACAGATAAAGTTCCTTAAGCCAAATATGGAATAGACAAGAGCTACTCCTTGCTCAACGAAATGGACTCAACACCGCATATTAAACGCCTAAGAATGTACCTGACTAGTAAGTATCTTAAAACCTATGGATTGCTATGTCTCCGAAAGAGAATCAAGCATGTGTACAGGGGCATAAACGCAGCAGTGATAGGATTGGAGAGTTTCGGTGAACAAATGAAGACCCTTTGAAGTCATATTGCATGGTACCCATTCCACGGGTCTCAACTCTCCAGGTTTAAGGTATTCTTCCTTCAGCTAAAACATGCATGTGGAACCCAGAGTATGATCAACCGTGTGAACGGGAGACGTGTTCAAATATGTCTCAGTTTTCCTCCCCTGGTACTCGGGTGCAACATTCCAGACGCTTTACTAACACTCTCCCCACTTGGAGAGTCAGCGCCTTTAACCTCCTGTTTGTCCCAGTTTGCAATTTCTGCGGAAAATGAACAGGAATAGGGAGAACCAATGAGAGACTAGCTGGAGGTGTCTGGACGGGCAAATTTAACTCTCATTTCCCACCAGGAAGAGGAAATAACCAAAGGCTCAGCATGCCGTGCCGGAACCAGATTAGGGCCTGAAGCCATCCTGCGGTGTTGCGGCCAGGTCACAAGAAAGCGAGTTGAAGAAAGGAGCTCAGGGGCACTGTAATTCACAAACCTGCAGAGTTATAAATGACAGCTATCCTCCAAAAATATACTGAAGTAAGGCTGCCAAGAGAACTTGAAAGCGGGGCAGAATTGCAGGAAACCGATTTCAGGAGGTAGACTGGAATTGCATTGAAAGCATAGGAAAAGAGGCAGAACGTCCACAATGATGCACTTGGCCAAAAAGGGCGTATGCGTTTTTTCCTGAATATATTCAGGAAAAAACGCATACGCCCTTTTTGGCCAACCAAGCAAGCTTGCAAAGGAAATCTGCACTACAATGAAGTCTCACTTCCCCCCGGTCAAAAGGGCCATCTGAAAAAAGTGTAAAATCCAGAAAGGCAGGACAGGCCATGGAGAACTGGGAGCCTTGTTATGCTGATGGGCGGGATGTAAATTGCCAACAGACACTCGGGAGAAGTGTATGGTGTTTCCTGAAACATCTAAAAAACAAAGCAACAGAGCCTAGGGCACTTCCACTTATGGTCCTATAGCTTAGGGAAATTAAAATCAAAAAGACACAGCCACCCCAAAGTTTGGGACGCCTCTGTTTACAAGAACCTCGTTTACCGTACAAGTTCAATATCACAGAAAGTGAAAAATGGATAAAGAACTTGTGGTACTTACGTACAATGCAGTATCACTCAGCAATGAAATCTATGTCATCAGGCCCGTAGCAGCATAATGAGTGGATTCAGGTACGATGATTCTCACTGAAATAAGTCACACAGAAAAAGAAACATCATAAGATATCACTAATACACGGAATGTAAACTTGGCTACACAGGAACTGAATTCCAAAAGAGAACAGGGTCTCAAATTTAGAAAACCAACTTATGCTTGCTTAAGGGGAAAGGTGAGTTGGGGTGCTGCATAAAACCAGAGATTGAAATGAGCACAGATAAAGTTCCTTAAGCCAAATATGGAATAGACAAGAGCTACTCCTGGCTCAACGAAATGGACTGAACACCGCATATTAAACGCCTAAGAATGTACCTGACTAGTAAGTATCTTAAAACCTATGGATTGCTATGTCTCCGAAAGAGAATCAAGCATGTGTACAGGGGCATAAACGCAGCAGTGATAGGATTGGAGAGTTTCGGTGAACAAATGAAGACCCTTTGAAGTCATATTGCATGGTACCCATTCCACGGGTCTCAACTCTCCAGGTTTAAGGTATTCTTCCTTCAGCTAAAACATGCATGTGGAACCCAGAGTATGATCAACCGTGTGAACGGGAGACGTGTTCAAATATGTCTCAGTTTTCGTACCCTGGTACTCGGGTGCAACATTCCAGACGCTTTACTAACACTCTCCCCACTTGGAAAGTCAGCGCCTTTAACCTCCTGTTTGGCCCAGTTTGCAATTTCTGCGGAAGATGAACAGGAATAGGGAGAACCAATGAGAGACTAGCTGGAGGTGTCTGGACGGGCAAATTTAACTCTCATTTCCCACCAGGAAGAGGAAATAACCAAAGGCTCAGCGTGCCGTGCCGCAACCAGATTAGGGCCTGAAGCCATCCTGTGGTGTTGCGGCCAGGTCACAAGAAAGCGAGTTGAAGAAAGGAGCTCAGGGGCACTGTAATTCACAAACCTGCAGAGTTATAAATGACAGCTATCGTCCAAAAATATACTGAAGTAAGGCTGCCAAGAGGACTTGAAAGCGGGGCAGAATTGCAGGAAACCGATTTCAGGAGGTAGACTGGAATTGCATTGAAAGCATAGGAAAAGAGGCAGAACGTCCACAATGATGCACTTGGCCAAAAAGGGCGTATGCGTTTTTTCCTGAATATATTCAGGAAAAAACGCATACGCCCTTTTTGGCCAACTAAGCAAGCTTGCAAAGGAAATCTGCACTACAATGAAGTCTCACTTCCCCCCGGTCAAAAGGGCCATCTGAAAAAAGTGTAAAATCCAGAAAGGCAGGACAGGCCATGGAGAACTGGGAGCCTTGTTATGCTGATGGGCGGGATGTAAATTGCCAACAGACACTCGGGAGAAGTGTATGGTGTTTCCTGAAACATCTAAAAAACAAAGCAACAGAGCCTAGGGCACTTCCACTTATGGTCCTATAGCTTAGGGAAATTAAAATCAAAAAGACACAGCCACCCCAAAGTTTGGGACGCCTCTGTTTACAAGAACCTCGTTTACAGTACAAGTTCAACATCGCAGAAAGTGAAAAATGGATAAAGAAGGTGTGGTATTTACTTACAAAGCAATATCACTCAGCAATGAAATCTATGTCATCAGGCCCTTAGCAGCACAATGAGTGGATTCAGGTATGATGATTCTAACTGAAATAAGTCACACAGAAAAAGAAATATCATAAGATATCAGTAATACACGGAATGTAAACTTGGCTACACAGGAACTGAATTACAGAACAGAACAGGGTCTCAAATTTAGAAAACCAACTTATGCTTGCTTAAGGGGAAAGGTGAGTTGGGGTGCTGCATAAAACCAGAGATTGAAACGAGCACAGATAAAGTTCCTTAAGCCAAATATGGAATAGACAAGAGCTACTCCTTGCTCAACGAAATGGACTCAACACCGCATATTAAACGCCTAAGAATGTACCTGACTAGTAAGTATCTTAAAACCTATGGATTGCTATGTCTCCAAAAGAGAATCAAGCATGTGTACAGGGGCATAAACGCAACAGTGATAGGATTGGAGAGGTTCGGTGAGCAAATGAAGACCCTTTGAAGTCATATTGCATGGTACCCATTCCACGGGTTTCAACTACCCAGGTTTAAGGTATTCTTCCTTCAGCTAAAACATGCATGTGGAACCTAGAGTATGATCAACCATGTGATCGGGAGACGTGTTCAAATATGTCTCAGTTTTCGTACCCTGGTACTCGGGTGCAACATTCCAGACGCTTTACTAACACTCTCCCGACTTGGAGAGTCCGTCCCTTTAATCTCCTGTTTGGCCCAGTTTGCAATTTCTGCGGAAGATGAACAGGAATAGCGAGAACCAATGAGAGACTAGCTGGAGGTGTCTGGACGGGCAAATTTAACTCTCATTTCCCACCAGGAAGAGGAATTAACCAAAGGCTCAGCGTGCCGTGCCGGAACCAGATTAGGGCCTGAAGCCATCCTGCGGTGTTGCGGCCAGGTCACAAGAAAGCGAGTTGAAGAAAGGAGCTCAGGGGCACTGTAATTCACAAACCTGCAGAGTTATAAATGACAGCTATCGTCCAAAAATATACTGAAGTAAGGCTGCCAAGAGGACTCGAAAGCGGGGCAGAATTGCAGGAAACCGATTTCAGGAGGTAGACTGGAATTGCATTGAAAGCATAGGAAAAGAGGCAGAACGTCCACAATGATGCACTTGGCCAAAAAGGGCGTATGCGTTTTTTCCTGAATATATTCAGGAAAAAACGCATACGCCCTTTTTGGACAACCAAGCAAGCTTGCAAAGGAAATCTGCACTACAATGAAGTCTCACTTCCCCCCGGTCAAAAGGGCCATCTGAAAAAAGTGTAAAATCCAGAAAGGCAGGACAGGCCATGGAGAACTGGGAGCCTTGTTATGCTGATGGGCGGGATGTAAATTGCCAACAGACACTCGGGAGAAGTGTATGGTGTTTCCTGAAACATCTAAAAAACAAAGCAACAGAGCCTAGGGCACTTCCACTTATGGTCCTATAGCTTAGGGAAATTAAAATCAAAAAGACACAGCCACCCCAAAGTTTGGGACGCCTCTGTTTACAAGAACCTCGTTTACAGTACAAGTTCAACATCACAGAAAGTGAAAAATGGATAAAGAAGTTGTGGTATTTACTTACAAAGCAATATCACTCAGCAATGAAATCTATGTCATCAGGCCCGTAGCAGCATAATGAGTGGATTCAGGTACGATGATTCTCACTGAAATAAGTCACACAGAAAAAGAAACATCATAAGATATCAGTAATACACGGAATGTAAACTTGGCTACACAGGAACTGAATTCCAAAACAGAACAGGGTCTCAAATTTACAAAACCAACTTATGCTTGCTTAAGGGGAAAGGTGAGTTGGGGTGCTGCATAAAACCAGAGATTGAAACGAGCACAGATAAAGTTCCTTAAGCCAAATATGGAATAGACAAGAGCTACTCCTTGCTCAACGAAATGGACTCAACACCCCATATTAAACGCCTAAGAATGTACCTGACTAGTAAGTATCTTAAAACCTATGGATTGCTATGTCTCCAAAAGAGAATCAAGCGTGTGTACAGGGGCATAAACGCAGCAGTGATAGGATTGGAGAGGTTCGGTGAGCAAATGAAGACCCTTTGAAGTCATATTGCATGGTACCCATTCCACGGGTCTCAACTCTCCAGGTTTAAGGTATTCTTCCTTCAGCTAAAACATGCATGTGGAACCCAGAGTATGATCAACCATGTGAACGGGAGACGTGTTCAAATATGTCTCAGTTTTTCTCCCCTGGTACTCGGGTGCAACATTCCAGACGCTTTACTAACACTCTCCCCACTTGGAGAGTCAGCGCCTTTAACCTCCTGTTTGGCCCAGTTTGCAATTTCTGCGGAAGATGAACAGGAATAGTGAGAACCAATGAAAGACTAGCAGGAGGTGTCTGGACGGGCAAATTTAACTCTCATTTCCCACCAGGAAGAGGAAATAACCAAAGGCTCAGTGTGCCGGGCCGGAAACAGATTAGGGCCTGAAGCCATCCTGCGGTGTTGCGGCCAGCTCAAAAGAAAGCGAGTTGAAGAAAGGAGCTCAGGGGCACTGTAATTCACAAACCTGCAGAGTTATAAATGACAGCTATCGTCCAAAAATATACTGAAGTAAGGCTGCCAAGAGGACTTGAAAGCGGGGCAGAATTGCAGGAAACCGATTTCAGGAGGTAGACTGGAATTGCATTGAAAGCATAGGAAAAGAGGCAGAACATCCACAATGATGCACTTGGCCAAAAAGGGCGTATGCGTTTTTTCCTGAATATATTCAGGAAAAAACGCATACGCCCTTTTTGGCCAACCAAGCAAGCTTGCAAAGGAAATCTGCACTACAATGAAGTCTCACTTCCCCCCGGTCAAAAGGGCCATCTGAAAAAAGTGTAAAATCCAGAAAGGCAGGACAGGCCATGGAGAACTGGGAGCCTTGTTATGCTGATGGGCGGGATGTAAATTGCCAACAGACACTCGGGAGAAGTGTATGGTGTTTCCTGAAACATCTAAAAAACAAAGCAACAGAGCCTAGGGCACTTGCACTTATGGTCCTATAGCTTAGGGAAATTAAAATCAAAAAGACACAGCCACCCCAAAGTTTGGGACGCCTCTGTTTACAAGAACCTCGTTTACAGTACAAGTTCAACATCGCAGAAAGTGAAAAATGGATAAAGAACATGTGGTATTTACTTACAAAGCAATATCACTCAGCAATGAAATCTATGTCATCAGGCCCTTAGCAGCACAATGAGTGGATACAGGTATGATGATTCTAACTGAAATAAGTCACACAGAAAAAGAAACATCATAAGATATCAGTAATACACGGAATGTAAACTTGGCTACACAGGAACTGAATTACAGAACAGAACAGGGTCTCAAATTTAGAAAACCAACTTATGCTTGCTTAAGGGGAAAGGTGAGTTGGGGTGCTGCATAAAACCAGAGATTGAAATGAGCACAGATAAAGTTCCTTAAGCCAAATATGGAATAGACAAGAGCTACTCCTTGCTCAACGAAATGGACTCAACACCGCATATTAAACGCCTAAGAATGTACCTGACTAGTAAGTATCTTAAAACCTATGGATTGCTATGTCTCCGAAAGAGAATCAAGCATGTGTACAGGCGCATAAACGCAGCAGTGATAGGATTGGAGAGGTTCGGTGAACAAATGAAGACCCTTTGAAGTCATATTGCATAGTACCCATTCCACGGGTCTCAACTCTCCAGGTTTAAGGTATTCTTCCTTCAGCTAAAACATGCATGTGGAACCCAGAGTATAATCAACCGTGTGAATGGGAGACGTGTTCAAATATGTCTCAGTTTTCGTACCCTGGTACTCGGGTGCAACATTCCAGACGCTTTACTAACACTCTCCCCACTTGGAGAGTCAGCGCCTTTAACCTCCTGTTTGGCCCAGTTTTCAATTTCTGCGGAAGATGAACAGGAATAGGGAGAACCAATGAGAGACTAGCTGGAGGTGTCTGGACGGGCAAATTTAACTCTCATTTCCCACCAGGAAGAGGAATTAACCAAAGGCTCAGCGTGCCGTGCCGGAACCAGATTAGGGCCTGAAGCCATCCTGCGGTGTTGCGGCCAGGTCACAAGAAAGCGAGTTGAAGAAAGGAGCTCAGGGGCACTGTAATTCACAAACCTGCAGAGTTATAAATGACAGCTATCGTCCAAAAATATACTGAAGTAAGGCTGCCAAGAGGACTTGAAAGCGGGGCAGAATTGCAGGAAACCGATTTCAGGAGGTAGACTGGAATTGCATTGAAAGCATAGGAAAAGAGGCAGAACGTCCACAATGATGCACTTGGCCAAAAAGGGCGTATGCGTTTTTTCCTGAATATATTCAGGAAAAAACGCATACGCCCTTTTTGGCCAACCAAGCAAGCTTGCAAAGGAAATCTGCACTACAATGAAGTCTCACTTCCCCCCGGTCAAAAGGGCCATCTGAAAAAAGTGTAAAATCCAGAAAGGCAGGACAGGCCATGGAGAACTGGGAGCCTTGTTATGCTGATGGGCGGGATGTAAATTGCCAACAGACACTCGGGAGAAGTGTATGGTGTTTCCTGAAACATCTAAACAACAAAGCAACAGAGCCTTGGGCACTTCCACTTATGGTCCTATAGCTTAGGGAAATTAAAATCAAAAAGACACAGCCACCCCAAAGTTTGGGACGCCTCTGTTTACAAGAACCTCGTTTACCGTACAAGTTCAATATCACAGAAAGTGAAAAATGGATAAAGAACTTGTGGTACTTACGTACAATGCAGTATCACTCAGCAATGAAATCTATGTCATCAGGCCCGTAGCAGCATAATGAGTGGATTCAGGTACGATGATTCTCTCTGAAATAAGTCACACAGAAAAAGAAACATCATAAGATATCACTAATACACGGAATGTAAACTTGGCTACACAGGAACTGAATTCCAAAACAGAACAGGGTCTCAAATTTAGAAAACCAACTTATGCTTGCTTAAGGGGAAAGGTGAGTTGGGGTGCTGCATAAAACCAGAGATGGAAATGAGCACAGATAAAGTTCCTTAAGCCAAATATGGACTAGACAAGAGCTACTCCTTGCTCAATGAAATGGACTCAACACCCCATATTAAACGCCTAAGAATGTACCTGACTAGTAAGTATCTTAAAACCTATGGATTGCTATGTCTCCAAAAGAGAATCAAGCGTGTGTACAGGGGCATAAACGCAGCAGTGATAGGATTGGAGAGGTTCGGTGAGCAAATGAAGACCCTTTGAAGTCATATTGCATGGTACCCATTCCACGGGTCTCAACTCTCCAGGTTTAAGGTATTCTTCCTTCAGCTAAAACATGCATGTGGAACCCAGAGTATGATCAACCATGTGAACGGGAGACGTGTTCAAATATGTCTCAGTTTTTCTCCCCTGGTACTCGGGTGCAACATTCCAGACGCTTTACTAACACTCTCCCCACTTGGAGAGTCAGCGCCTTTAACCTCCTGTTTGGCTCAGTTTGCAATTTCTGCGGAAGATGAACAGGAATAGTGAGAACCAATGAGAGACTAGCTGGAGGTGTCTGGACGGGCAAATTTAACTCTCATTTCCCACCAGGAAGAGGAAATAACCAAAGGCTCAGCGTGCCGGGCCGGAACCAGATTAGGGCCTGAAGCCATCCTGCGGTGTTGCGGCCAGCTCAAAAGAAAGCGAGTTGAAGAAAGGAGCTCAGGGGCACTGTAATTCACAAACCTGCAGAGTTATAAATGACAGCTATCGTCCAAAAATATACTGAAGTAAGGCTGCCAAGAGGACTTGAAAGCGGGGCAGAATTGCACGAAACCGATTTCAGGAGGTAGACTGGAATTGCATTGAAAGCATAGGAAAAGAGGCAGAACATCCACAATGATGCACTTGGCCAAAAAGGGCGTATGCGTTTTTTCCTGAATATATTCAGGAAAAAACGCATACGCCCTTTTTGGCCAACCAAGCAAGCTTGCAAAGGAAATCTGCACTACAATGAAGTCTCACTTCCCCCCGGTCAAAAGGGCCATCTGAAAAAAGTGTAAAATCCAGAAAGGCAGGACAGGCCATGGAGAACTGGGAGCCTTGTTATGCTGATGGGCGGGATGTAAATTGCCAACAGACACTCGGGAGAAGTGTATGGTGTTTCCTGAAACATCTAAAAAACAAAGCAACAGAGCCTAGGGCACTTCCACTTATGGTCCTATAGCTTAGGGAAATTAAAATCAAAAAGACACAGCCACCCAAAAGTTTGGGACGCCTCTGTTTACAAGAACCTCGTTTACAGTACAAGTTCAACATCGCAGAAAGTGAAAAATGGATAAAGAACATGTGGTATTTACTTACAAAGCAATATCACTCAGCAATGAAATCTATGTCATCAGGCCCTTAGCAGCACAATGAGTGGATACAGGTATGATGATTCTAACTGAAATAAGTCACACAGAAAAAGAAACATCATAAGATATCAGTAATACACGGAATGTAAACTTGGCTACACAGGAACTGAATTACAGAACAGAACAGGGTCTCAAATTTAGAAAACCAACTTATGCTTGCTTAAGGGGAAAGGTGAGTTGGGGTGCTGCATAAAACCAGAGATTGAAATGAGCACAGATAAAGTTCCTTAAGCCAAATATGGAATAGACAAGAGCTACTCCTTGCTCAACGAAATGGACTCAACACCGCATATTAAACGCCTAAGAATGTACCTGACTAGTAAGTATCTTAAAACCTATGGATTGCTATGTCTCCGAAAGAGAATCAAGCATGTGTACAGGCGCATAAACGCAGCAGTGATAGGATTGGAGAGGTTCGGTGAACAAATGAAGACCCTTTGAAGTCATATTGCATGGTACCCATTCCACGGGTTTCAACTCTCCAGGTTTAAGGTATTCTTCCTTCAGCTAAAACATGCATGTGGAACCCAGAGTATAATCAACCGTGTGAATGGGAGACGTGTTCAAATATGTCTCAGTTTTCGTACCCTGGTACTCGGGTGCAACATTCCAGACGCTTTACTAACACTCTCCCCACTTGGAGAGTCAGCGCCTTTAACCTCCTGTTTGGCCCAGTTTTCAATTTCTGCGGAAGATGAACAGGAATAGGGAGAACCAATGAGAGACTAGCTGGAGGTGTCTGGACGGGCAAATTTAACTCTCATTTCCCACCAGGAAGAGGAAATAACCAAAGGCTCAGCGTGCCGTGCCGGAACCAGATTAGGGCCTGAAGCCATCCTGTGGTGTTGCGGCCAGCTCAAAAGAAAGCGAGTTGAAGAAAGGAGCTCAGGGGCACTGTAATTCACAAACCTGCAGAGTTATAAATGACAGCTATCGTCCAAAAATATACTGAAGTAAGGCTGCCAAGAGGACTCGAAAGCGGGGCAGAATTGCAGGAAACCGATTTCAGGAGGTAGACTGGAATTGCATTGAAAGCATAGGAAAAGAGGCAGAACGTCCACAATGATGCACTTGGCCAAAAAGGGCGTATGCGTTTTTTCCTGAATATATTCAGGAAAAAACGCATACGCCCTTTTTGGCCAACCAAGCAAGCTTGCAAAGGAAATCTGCACTACAATGAAGTCTCACTTCCCCCCGGTCAAAAGGGCCATCTGAAAAAAGTGTAAAATCCAGAAAGGCAGGACAGGCCATGGAGAACTGGGAGCCTTGTTATGCTGATGGGCGGGATGTAAATTGCCAACAGACACTCGGGAGAAGTGTATGGTGTTTCCGGAAACATCTAAAAAACAAAGCAACAGAGCCTAGGGCACTTCCACTTATGGTCCTATAGCTTAGGGAAATTAAAATCAAAAAGACACAGCCACCCCAAAGTTTGGGACGCCTCTGTTTACAAGAACCTCATTTACCGTTCAAGTTCAATATCACAGAAAGTGAAAAATGGATAAAGAACTTGTGGTACTTACGTACAATGCAGTATCACTCAGCAATGAAATCTATGTCATCAGGCCCGTAGCAGCATAATGAGTGGATTCAGGTACGATGATTCTAACTGAAATAAGTCACACAGAAAATGAAACATCATAAGGTATCACTAATACACGGAATGTGAACTTGGCTACACATGAACTGAATTACAAAACAGAACAGGGTCTCAAGTTTAGAAAACCAACTTATGCCTGCTTAAGGGGAAAGGTGAGTTGGGGTGCTGCATAAAAGCAGAGTTTGAAATTAGCACAGATACCGTTCCATAAGCCAAATATGTAATAGACTAGACCTACCCCTTGCTCAACGAAATGGATTCAACAATGAGGTATCACCTCACACCTGGTAGAATAGGCATCATAGAAAATCTACAAACAAAAAATGCTGGAAAGGGTGTGGAGAAAAGGAACCCTCTTCCACTAATGTTGGGAATATAAATTGATACAGTCATTATGGAGAACAATATGGAATTTCTTATGAAACTAACAATAGAATTACCATATGATACAGCAATCCCAGTACTGGACATATACCCAGACAAAACCATAAATCAAAAAGAGTCATTCACCGCAATGTTCATTGCATCACTATTTACAATATCGAGGTAATGGAAGCAACTTAAATGCCCACAGACAGACGAATGCATAAAGCTGTGGTACATATATAAAATGGAATATTATTAAGCCATGAAAAGGAATGAAATTGGGTCATTTGTAGAGACGTCGATGGATCTAGAGACTGTCATACAGAGTGAAGTAAGTCTGAAAGAGAAAAACAAATCTTGTATATTCATGCATATATGTGGAACCTAGAAAAACTGTACAGATTAACCATTTTGCAAGGCATAAATAGAGCAACAGATGTAGACAACAAACGTATGGACAACAAGGGGGGAAAGCTGTTGGGGGGGTGGTGGTGGGAGGAGTTGAGAGACTGGGATTGGCATGTATACATTTATATGTATAAAATAGATAACCAATAAGAACCTGCTGTATAAAAATATAAAATAAAATTCAAAATTAAAAAGAAATAAAATTTAAAAAATAAAACAAAAAACAATTATTCCCTGCACATACATGTATTTATATGAATAAATTATTTCCATGCTTATATCTGTAAATACAAAAAAGAGGAATAAAATCTACCTTGAACCAAAAACGAAAAAGAGAAAAAAAACACAGAACCCACCAGTTACACAGAGGAAAACCGTATCAGGGCACTTGCTCCAGTTGTAAACAATTCTGAAGTTGGTCAGTGGTGGGGAATCGTCTCCCATTCAGCCAGCAGCCCCCACGCAACAAGCGTCCTCATTGCAAAGCTGGGGCACCGTGCCGAGGCATCTGTGAGTAAACGTGAGCTGAGCCCCGGGCCAGTTGCTGCTGAACTATTCCCACCCGTCCCAGGTAAAACACCTGAATATATACAAGGACTTGAAAGCCTAGAGGAAGGGCCATAGAGCCACACGAGTGACAGCATGCAGGCCGACTTGGTGCCTGCAGGCCAGCCAGGATGGTCCTGGCCCTGGGTGCTCTTCTGGAAGATTTCCATTTCCCTGCCTGAGATACCCGTCCTGTCCCTGCCCCCACGGCTTTTTTCCTTCCTCACCTCTGCCCAGGGAGAAATTCCAGCAGCAGGTATGGGTGACACATCCTCTTCTTTAGCAGGTGGCAGCCTGGCAACTGCTGCAGAAAGTCCAGCAGAGCCCCACTCACACTGGGCCACCCACAAAGCCGTGGCCTCTCACTCCCTCCCACCAGCCCAGCCCCGAGACTGCTGACAGGGCAGAGAAAATGGCGTCAGGCACGGCTGCAGGGGCTCTTGCTGCCTGGAGTGGTATTTATATTGATCTCAACCCAGGCACACCTGGGGAGGGCTGGCCGGCACAGTAAGGCTGCCCAGGTCAGCCAATCATCACCCCTCAGGGGCTCACAGTTGCAGAAAATGGAACTTGCTGAACCGGCCAGGTCCAAGGAACAGGTGTGGGCTCCTGAGAGTCAGGATAGACAAGGGGCTGCAGCTTTGGCTTGTTTTCTAATCATTTTATCTGGCCCATGAGTGGGAGACAACTTCAAGAAAACCCTCTCCTAATGAGAGGAACCCAGGAGTCAGGGAGAGGAGGGGTGGGTGGTGGTTGGAGACAGAGGCCTGGTGCCCCGGGTGCAGTGGAAGTCTCTGGAAGACCAGGTGGAGGGAGGCCTCACGGAGTGATGCCCAGGGTCACAGACCTGTCGCAGCTGCTGTTTGTTAGTTCAAGTCCTGCTCTGAGGTGCTCTGTGTCAGCTCTGAGCGACAGGTGAGCTGGGGGTGCTCTGCAATGAGGGCTATGTGCACGGTTCCTGTGTGCCCAGCCCTGCCACGGTACCTGCAAGGGTAGCTCTGTATCCTGGGAGGGCCCTGACCACGAGAGCCCCGTGGGCTGGGGTGGGGGTGGGGTACCTGCCCAGGTGAGCTCCATATTCTGGGATTGGTCTGACCACGAGAGCCCCATGGGCTGCTGGGGACCTGGTAAAGGATGTCAGGACAGTCAGTGAAGCCACCGAGGATATACCTCCAGTTGCTCCTAATTCCTACACCCTGCTGGTCATTCTACCAACCACCAGGACATGGTATTCTGTATTAGTCTTCAATGATGCCTTCTTTTGTATTCCATTAGTCCCAGAGTCACAAGAAATTTTGGCTTGTGAGTGGCAGGACTCAACATACAACTAAAACAATACTTCCGGGCCGTTCGGCCCCAAGGGTGCAAAAATTCCCACACCATCTTTGGGGAAAGCTTAGCTAAAGACCTAAAAGTTCTACCTCTGGAAAAGGAAACCCTCCTTCAATATGCAGACGACATTCTGATCGCCAGCCCTACTAAGGAGGCCTCTGAACTACCAAGCCAATAAAGGATAGAAGTTGTCCAAGAAAAAGCTCAAATATCACAGACTGCGGTGACCTGCCTGGGCTTCATTCTCACAGAAGGTCAGAGAAGCCCATCCCAGGAAAGGGAAGAAACCATTTTCAGCCTTACCCCTTTCTAAAACTAGAAGACAGCTTAGGGGTTCCTGGGGAGGCCAGGGTTTGCTGCTTCTGGATCCCTAACTACAGTCTACTAGCTGGGCCTCTATATGAAACACTGAAAGGAAAAGATGATGATCCTTTGGAATAGAATCCAGAAGTGGCCTTTCAAGAATGGAAAGAGCAGTCAATTCAGACCCTTGCCCTGGAACTCCCTAATTTAGCTAAACCCTTTGACCTTTACATTCCCGGTGAAAGGTGAATCGCCATTGGAGAATTAGTGCAAAAACTGGGACCACTTGAAATGGAACAATGCAAGAATGCCATCCAGGTAGGATAAACTACGGTCACTAAGGGGCTTGGCCCACTGCCACATCTGGCCAAGATAATGGCGGTATCTAAAAACCTGGAAATCAGCAGCCCAAAAGGCCACCTCCCTCCTAAGGGAAAAGGACCCCACGTGGTGATCCTAACCACCAACCATGCCCTGAAGTTGCAGGGTTCGCTCCGTGGGCACACCGACCTTGAGTGAGGAGGCCCTCCAACTCCAACATCCAGAGAGATAACCGGGGGCAACAGGGCACCATGACGACTCGTGTGAACATCACTTGACCTGGAGTTTCTCTCATAAAACAACAAGAGTGTGTCCCAAAAGAGTAGACTACTGCTTGCAGGACTTACTGCACCCAGAGGGGAGCTAATAATCTTGGCGGGGGAACGGTATATCACACTGTCACCATAGAAAAGCCTACAGACACCGTGATGATGGTGGCCAATAAGACCGGCTGGACTCCTGTTTACTTCAAAAGGCTGTTGACTCAGTGGCCATCATGGTCCTTGATCACCACTGACCCTGGACTGTCTGGGAGTTGAGCGGGCAGGGCTCTGACACCTGGTGCTGTTTGTACGTTAATTCAGGGGCCTAATTGAAGAAAGCGCAGACTACTGGTCAGAGCATCTAGGCTGGCAGAAACGGTCAGCCTAAGGTGGCCGAACAAATGTGGGGCGGGGTGAAACCGGCCCCCACAGCGTCTCTGCACATCTCTTTCCTGGACCCTTAAAGGTCATTAGAATCTATAACACTTCCAATGCTGGTGCTCAGGTGGACGAGCAGGGAGGCAGGGGTCCTGGGGACAATCAACGTCACCGGGAGGCTGCTGGGGAGAAGCTCTGACCCTCGCCCCAGGGTATGAGGGCTCCCAACTCAGCACTCAGCAGTTACAGAAGAAGGGTCTGCACCCTCAGCACTCCAAGAATGAGGAACAGGACAAAAGGCAGAGGAGGGGTTTGTCCCCAGCAAAGCCCATTAAAAATCCCTGGGAGATAAAAATAGAATCTGGGCAATAAAGTCAAGTCTAACCTTTTTTATCCTTTGTGCTTTGTCTAATTTCACGTGCTCCTAGGGTCCCGCATGCAGAGGTTCCACACCCGGCACTTCAGACCAGATTTCCTAGTGCAGAATGGCTGGGTCGACACCTCAGCTCCTGGGGCCCAGTGCAGACTCCACGATATAGAGCCTGAGCTACAGCCAACCCGGCCCTCGAGAGCTCCGCCCCCTCCCTCCCACTGACTCTGACAGGATCTCTACACAGCAGCCCAGCCCACAGCCCACAGCCCACGGGGTAGTGCATGCTCTCACCTCTCCATTCTCTGATCAAAATATAAAGTTTCCTTTGCTTGTGAACCAAACTCAGTCTCGATCTGTTGGCCCCAATGACACTGGGCAGGGGGACACTTGTTGGGGTCCACTCTGGAAGATCAGTAACAGAAATTGAGACTATTGTAACCTCAATGAACAGATGTGTGAGCCAAACTGTAGTTAACATAGAACAGTGTATAAGGCTCGGGTAAAATAAGATGTTTCTAACACTTCCATTTGATATTTCCATCACTTTATTATAAGCAAGTTCAGTGAAAAGGTTTGTCTTATTTGTCAGGTCAATATTAGAGAAATGAAGTGATTTCTTTCCAAGGATGTACATCTAATAATCTTGGTTAAACCTTCAATCTTGTTTTAAATGCTTTTCCATTGAAAATGATACCTCTCTTTCAGCTCCCCCATTTCTGAGAAGTATAAAATCTTATAATTTATTATTACCAAAGGGGAAAGGTGGGAGGAGGGATAAATTAACAGTTTGGGATTAACACATACACACTGCTATGTATAAAATAGATCATCAACAAGGAACTACTGTATAGCACAGGGAACTACACTCAACATTTTGCAATAACCTATAAGGGGAAATAATCTGAAAAAGAATAGATATTTTTATTGACATCATCTATCAATGACAGTTAAAGTGTAACCTAAGGGAAGCTGGTGGTGAGTGCTTCTGACCCTGAAGACTTCAATCATCTAAAGTTTGGACTCTGCCTACTTCCCATGGCCCTTAATGAACATATGTGTAGCCGTAACTTAAAAACTTCCCCAGTTTGGGTTTCGGGGAGACACTGATTTTGAAAAAGCCCTGGTGTTCTCCTTACATGAATGGGACTCTTCCTACTGCTAAAACATGTCTGTCACACCCAGAGGATGGTATACCGTCTGATCGGGAAGAGTTTGGAAAAGGCATCTCATCTCCTCATCTCCTGGTGCTCGGGTTCACCCCTCCAGCGTCTTTACTAACAGTCTCCCCACTTGGAGATGTCAGCACTGTCAACATCCTGTTACGTACAGTTTGGAATTTGTCCAGAGGATGAAGCGGAAGGATGAGGAACAATGAGAGACAAGTCCTAGGTGTTCAGACAGGCACATGTCACTCTAATTTCCAATCAGGAAGACGAATTGACCAAAGGCTAGGGTTGCCCATGGAAACAATATAGGGCTTGAGGAAATCCCGCTGCTTTGTGGCCAGTTCCCATAAACACAAGTTGAACAATGGAACTCAGGGGCAGTAAAATTCACAAAACTGCAGAGTTGAAAATATCCATCACTGAAAAATGTCTTGAGGAAAGTCAGAAAAAAGGACTTGTAAGCAAGGGAGAATGGCAGGAAAGGGATTTGAGGAGGTAGAAAGGACTCGCCATTAAGCACAAGAAAAGGAGCTGAACATTGCCAACATTGCAGTTGGCCAAAAAGGGTGTATGCGTTTTTTTCTGTATATATTCAAGAAAAGGGCATACACTTTTTTAGCCAACCAAACAGATGGGCACTGGAAGTCAATACTACAAAAGATATCACTTCGCATCAGTCAGAAGAGCCATCCTCATAAAGCGTAAACAACAGAAATGCAGGACAGGGCAACGAGAAGAGGGAGCCCTGTGAGACTTATAGTGGAAATGTATATTGCCAACGGCCATTCTGGAGAAGTGTATTGTATTTACTAAAGCATCTAAAAAATGAGCTACAGAGCATAGGGCACTTGCACTCATGGGCGTATATCTTGGGAAAAACAAAAATCGAGAGGACACAGGCACCCCAATGTTTACCCCCTCTCTGTTTAAAAGATCCTCGACTAGGATATAACTTAAATGTCTCTGGAGGGAAAAAATGGATAGAGATGTGGTACTTAGGTAGAGTGGAATATTATTCAGCCTGGAAATCAATGAAATATGGCCAGTTGTAACAACTCCGGAGGAGTTACGTATGATCATTCTAAGTGACAGAATTCAAAAAGAAAAAGACACATATCATAAGATATCACTTAAAGGTGGAATCCAAAATGGCTACACATGAAATAAATTACAAAACAAAAACATAGTCAAATATGTAGAAAACACGCATAAGGCTGCTAAACGGGAAAGGTGGGGAGGGGTGAGGCATCATCCAGGAGGTTGAAATTAGCAAAGATACCATTCCAAATACCAAACTGATAATCAACAAGGCCTACACGGTAGCTAAAAGAACTGCACTCAGCACACTCAAGTCACCGGAAAAGAATATATACGACTGGTAAGAATCTGAAAAAGAATTTATTGATGTCTCTCTGTACGTGAATCAAGTGGATGTACAGCAGCAAGAAACAGAGCTTTGAAAATCAGCTGTAACCAATATAGTAATAAATTGAAAAAAATAAACGACAGAGAGACAGAGAAAACCTCTTACAACTTTTCCTCAGGGACGGTGATGCAACATGGATTGAACACATCTAGACCCACAGCAGGATGAGACATAAGGCTGGAAACTGTTTGCGCTAAGAGAAATGTGAGGTTGGGTGAGGAAATGCACACCCTTTAAAGTAATACTACCTGGTACCCATTCAATGGGTCCCAAATCTGCAGGTTCAAGGGATCTTCCTATAGCTAAAACATGCATGGAAAACCCAGAGGACTGTACACCATGTGATCGGGAGATGTGTCTAAAATGCACCTCATTTATCCTCTCCTGGTGCTCCTGTTCACCATTCCAGCCACGCTACTTAGAATCTCCCCACTTGGAGAATCAGCACATTTAAACTTCTGTTTCACACATTTTGCAAATTGTGAGGAGGATGAACGGGAAGAGGGGGAACCAATGAGAGAATAGTTGTAGGGGTTTGGACGGGCACATATCACTCTAATTTCCCATTAAGAATAAGAATTAAAGAAAGGCTCAGCCTGCCTCGCCGGAGCCAAAATAGGGCCTGAAGCAATCCTGCGGGTTTGAGGCCAGCTCACAAAAGAACAACTTAAAAAATGGAGCTCAGGGTCACTGCAATTCACAAACCTGCAGAGTTATAAATGAAAACTAACGTCCAAAAATATGTTGAGGTAAGGCAAAGAAGAGGATCTGAATGCAAGACAGAATTGCAAGAAACAGATTTCAAGAGATAGATTGGACTCGTCTTTAACGCACATGAAAAGCGGCAGAATTTCGACAATGATGCAGTTGGCCCAAAAGGGCGTATGCGTTTTTTCCTGATTATATCCAGGAAAAAACGCATACGCACTTTATGGGCAACGAAGCAAGCAAGCAATGCAAATGTGCACAACAAAGAAGTCTCATTTCCCACCGGTCAAAAGGGCCATCCTAAAAAATTGTAAAAACCAGAAATGCAGGACAGGCCATGGAGAACAGGGAGCCTTTATACGCTGATGGGCAGTGTGTGGACTGCCGAGAGCCACTCTGGAGAAGTGTATGGTGGTTCCTAAATCATCTAAAAAACAGAGCTACAGAGCATAGGACACTTCCAATCATGGGAGTATATCTAGGGAAGTCTAAAAATCAACAAGACACAAGCACACCACAGTTTAGGGCTACTCTGTTTACAAGAACCTCAACTTCAGTACACCTTAAATATCCCAGGAAAGAGAACAATGGATAAAGAAGATGTGGTACTTATGTACAATTTCTTCACCATGAAATCAATGTAATAAGGCTAGTAGAAGGATAAAGAGTGGATTTAGGTCCGATAATACTACTTGAAATAAGTCAAACAGAAAAAGAAACATATCATAAGATATCACTTATAGAGGGAGGGTAAATATGGCTGCACAAGAAATGAATTACAGAACAGAACAGTGTCTCACATTTAGAAAACACACTTACGTCAGCTTAAGGGGAAAGGAGAGGTGGGGTGATGCATAAAACCTGAGTTTGAAATTAGCACAGATACCGTTCAATAAACCAAATAGGTATTAGACAAGATCTACACCTTGCTCAATGAACTGGCCTCAACACACCCTATACACCGCAGAGAAATATATCTGAGTAATAAGAATCTTAAAACCCATGTATTCATATATCTCCATAAGGGAATCAAGTGTGTGCAGAGCGGCACAAACACAGCAGTGAAAATGAGCTAAACCCCATTATAGAAATAAATTTTAAAAACAAAACGCTGAAACAATGAAAGAGAGAAAAATTCTTACAAAATTCGCTCAGGGGCTGTGATGCAACCTGGATTGACCACATATAAACCCACAGCTGGATAAGACATAAGGCTGGACACTTGGGGCTGAGAGGATTGGTGAGCTTTGGTGAGCAACTGCCGAAAGTTTAATGCAATACTTCATGCTACTCAGTCCAAGGGTCCCAACACTCCAGGTTGAAGGGAATCTTCCTACAGCTAAACCATGCTTGGGAAACCCAGCGACTGGTATACCATATGATCGGGAAAGGTTTCTAAAACACACCTCATTTTTCCTCTCCTGGGGCTCCGGATCGACATTCCAGCCGCTTTACTAACAACATCCCCACATGGAGAGTCAATGCCTTTAAGTTCTGGTATCGCACAGTCTGCAGTTAGTGCGGAGGATGAATGGGAATAGGGGGAACCAGTGAGAAAACTAGCTGTAGCGGTTTCAATGGGCACATGTCACTCTAATTTCACATCAGTAAGAAGAATTAACCAAAGGCACAGCAAGGTGCCCCAGAAGAAGAATAGAGCTTCAAGGAATCCTGTGGTTATGGGGCAAGATCACAAAAATAAGAGCTGAAAAATGGAGCTAAGGGCCACTGCAATTCAAAAACCTGCAGAGTTATAAAGGCCAACTATTTTCAAAAAATATATTGAGGTAAGGCTATGAAGAAGCATTGAAAGCAAGGCAGAATTGCAGGCAACCGATTTCAGGAGATACACTGGAATTGCATTGAAAACATATGAAGAGAGTCAGAACCTCGACAATGATGCACTTGGCCAAAAAGGGCGTATGTGTTTTTTCCTGAATATAGTCAGGAAAAAACGCATACACACTTTTTGGCCAACCAAGCAAGCTTGCAAAGGAAATCTGCACTACAATGAAGTCTCACTTTCCCCTGGTCAAAAGGGCCATCTGAAAAAAGTGTAAAATCCATAAAGGCACGACAGGCCATGGAGAACTGGGAGCCTTCCAATGTTGATGGGCGGGATGTAAATTGCCAACAGCCACTCTGGAGAAGTGTATGGTGTTTCCTGAAACATCTAAAAAACAAAGCAACAGAGCCTAGGGCACTTCCACTTATGGTCCTAGAGTTTAGGGAAATTAAAATCAAAAAGACACAGCCACCCCAAAGTTTGGGATGGCTCTGTTTACAAGAACCTCATATACGGTACAAGTTCAATATCGCAGAAAGTGAAAAATGGATAAAGAAGTTGTGGTACTTACGTACAATGCAATATCACTCAGCAATGAAATCTATGTCATCAGGCCCTTAGCAGCATAATGACTGGATTCAAGTACGATGAATCTAACTGAAATAAGTCACACAGAAAAAGAAACATCATAAGATATCAGTAATACACGGAATGTAAACTTGGCTACACAGGAACTGAATTACAGAACAGAACAGGGTCTCAAATTTAGAAAACCAACTTATGCTTGCTTAAGGGGAAAGGTGAGTTGGGGTGCTGCATAAAACCAGAGATTGAAATGAGCACAGATAAAGTTCCTTAAGCCAAATATGGAATAGACAAGAGCTACTCCTTGCTCAACGAAATGGACTCAACACCGCATATTAAACGCCTAAGAATGTACCTGAGTAGTAAGTATCTTAAAACCTATGGATTGCTATGTCTCTGAAAGAGAATCAAGCAAGTGTACAGGGGCATAAACGCAGCAGTGATAGGATTGGAGAGGTTCGGTGAGCAAATGAAGACCCTTTGAAGTCATATTGCATGGTACCCATTCCACGGGTTTCAACTACCCAGGTTTAAGGTATTCTTCCTTCAGCTAAAACATGCATGTGGAACCTAGAGTATGATCAACCATGTGATCGGGAGACGTGTTCAAATATGTCTCAGTTTTCGTACCCTGGTACTCGGGTGCAACATTCCAGACGCTTTACTAACACTCTCCCGACTTGGAGAGTCAGTCCCTTTAACCTCCTGTTTGGCCCAGTTTGCAATTTCTGTGGAAGATGAACAAGAAAGGCGAGAACCAATGAGAGACTAGCTGGAGGTGTCTGGACGGGCAAATTTAACTCTCATTTCCCACCAGGAAGAGGAAATAATCAAAGGCTCAGCGTGCCGTGCCGAAACCAGATTGGGCCTGAAGCCATCCTGCGGTGTTGCGGCCAGGTCACAAGAAAGCGAGTTGAAGAAAGGAGCTCAGGGGCACTGTAATTCACAAACCTGCAGAGTTATAAATGACAGCTATCGTCCAAAAATATACTGAAGTAAGGCTGCCAAGAGGACTTGAAAGCGGGGCAGAATTGCAGGAAACCGATTTCAGGAGGTAGACTGGAATTGCATTGAAAGCATAGGAAAAGAGGCAGAACGTCCACAATGATGCACTTGGCCAAAAAGGGCGTATGCGTTTTTTCCTGAATATATTCAGGAAAAAACGCATACGCCCTTCTTGGCCAACCAAGCAAGCTTGCAAAGGAAATCTGCACTACAATGAAGTCTCACTTCCCCCCGGTCAAAAGGGCCATCTGAAAAAAGTGTAAAATCCAGAAAGGCAGGACAGGCCATGGAGAACTGGGAGCCTTGTTATGCTGATGGGCGGGATGTAAATTGCCAACAGACACTCGGGAGAAGTGTATGGTGTTTCCTGAAACATCTAAAAAACAAAGCAACAGAGCCTAGGGCACTTCCACTTATGGTCCTATAGCTTAGGGAAATTAAAATCAAAAAGACACAGCCACCCCAAAGTTTGGGATGGCTCTGTTTACAAGAACCTCATATACGGTACAAGTTCAATATCGCAGAAAATGAAAAATGGATAAAGAAATTATGGTACTTAGGTACAATGCAATATCACTCAGCAATGAAATCTATGTCATCAGGCCCGTAGCAGCATAATGAGTGGATTCAGGTACGATGAATCTAACTGAAATAAGTCACACAGAAAAAGAAACATCATAAGATATCAGTAATACACGGAATGTAAACTTGGCTACACAGGAACTGAATTACAGAACAGAACAGGGTCTCAAATTTAGAAAACCAACTTATGCTTGCTTAAGGGGAAAGGTGAGTTGGGGTGCTGCATAAAACCAGAGATTGAAATGAGCACAGATAAAGTTCCTTAAGCCAAATATGGAATAGACAAGAGCTACTCCTTGCTCAACGAAATGGACTCAACACCGCATATTAAACGCCTAAGAATGTACCTGAGTAGTAAGTATCTTAAAACCTATGGATTGCTATGTCTCTGAAAGAGAATCAAGCATGTGTACAGGGGCATAAACGCAGCAGTGATAGGATTGGAGAGGTTCGGTTAGCAAATGAAGACCCTTTGAAGTCATATTGCATGGTACCCATTCCACGGGTTTCAACTACCCAGGTTTAAGGTATTCTTCCTTCAGCTAAAACATGCATGTGGAACCTAGAGTATGATCAACCATGTGATCGGGAGACGTGTTCAAATATGTCTCAGTTTTCGTACCCTGGTACTCGGGTGCAACATTCCAGACGCTTTACTAACACTCTCCCGACTTGGAGAGTCAGCGCCTTTAACCTCCTGTTTGGCCCAGTTTGCAATTTCTGTGGAAGATGAACAGGAATAGCGAGAACCAATGAGAGACTAGCTGGAGGTGTCTGGACGGGCAAATTTAACTCTCATTTCCCACCAGGAAGAGGAAATAACCAAAGGCTCAGCGTGCCGTGCCGGAACCATATTAGGGCCTGAAGCCATCCTGCGGTGTTGCGGCCAGGTTCCAAGAAAGCGAGTTGAAGAAAGGAGCTCAGGGGCACTGTAATTCACAAAACTGCAGAGTTATAAATGACAGCTATCGTCCAAAAATATACTGAAGTAAGGCTGCCAAGAGGACTTGAAAGCGGGGCAGAATTGCAGGAAACCGATTTCAGGAGGTAGACTGGAATTGCATTGAAAGCATAGGAAAAGAGGCAGAACGTCCACAATGATGCACTTGGCCAAAAAGGGCGTATGCGTTTTTTCCTGAATATATTCAGGAAAAAAAGCATACGCCCTTTTTGGACAACCAAGCAAGCTTGCAAAGGAAATCTGCACTACAATGAAGTCTCACTTCCCCCCGGTCAAAAGGGCCATCTGAAAAAAGTGTAAAATCCAGAAAGGCAGGACAGGCCATGGAGAACTGGGAGCCTTGTTATGCTGATGGGCGGGATGTAAATTGCCAACAGCCACTCGGGAGAAGTGTATGGTGTTTCCTGAAACATCTAAAAAACAAAGCAACAGAGCCTAGGGCACTTCCACTTATGGTCCTATAGCTTAGGGAAATTAAAATCAAAAAGACACAGCCACCCCAAAGTTTGGGACGCCTCTGTTTACAAGAACCTCGTTTACAGTACAAGTTCAACATCGCAGAAAGTGAAAAATGGATAAAGAACATGTGGTATTTACTTACAAAGCAATATCACTCAGCAATGAAATCTATGTCATCAGGCCCTTAGCAGCACAATGAGTGGATTCAGGTATGATGATTCTAACTGAAATAAGTCACACAGAAAAAGAAACATCATAAGATATCAGTAATACACGGAATGTAAACTTGGCTACACAGGAACTGAATTACAGAACAGAACAGGGTCTCAAATTTAGAAAACCAACTTATGCTTGCTTAAGGGGAAAGGTGAGTTGGGGTGCTGCATAAAACCAGAGATTGAAATGAGCACAGATAAAGTTCCTTAAGCCAAATATGGAATAGACAAGAGCTACTCCTGGCTCAACGAAATGGACTCAACACCGCATATTAAACGCCTAAGAATGTACCTAACTAGTAAGTATCTTAAAACCTATGGATTGCTATGTCTCCGAAAGAGAATCAAGCATGTGTACAGGGGCATAAACGCAGCAGTGATAGGATTGGAGAGGTTCGGTGAGCAAATGAAGACCCTTTGAAGTCATATTGCATGGTACCCATTCCACGGGTTTCAACTACCCAGGTTTAAGGTATTCTTCCTTCAGCTAAAACATGCATGTGGAACCTAGAGTATGATCAACCATGTGATCGGGAGACGTGTTCAAATATGTCTCAGTTTTCGTACCCTGGTACTCGGGTGCAACATTCCAGACGCTTTACTAACACTCTCCCGACTTGGAGAGTCAGTCCCTTTAACCTCCTGTTTGGCCCAGTTTGCAATTTCTGTGGAAGATGAACAAGAAAGGCGAGAACCAATGAGAGACTAGCTGGAGGTGTCTGGACGGACAAATTTAACTCTCATTTCCCACCAGGAAGAGGAAATAACCAAAGGCTCAGCGTGCCGTGCCAGAACCAGATTAGGGCCTGAAGCCATCCTGCGGTGTTGCGGCCAGGTCACAAGAAAGCGAGTTGAAGAAAGGAGCTCAAGGGCACTGTAATTCACAAACCTGCAGAGTTATAAATGACAGCTATCGTCCAAAAATATACTGAAGTAAGGCTGCCAAGAGAACTTGAAAGCGGGGCAGAATTGCAGGAAACAGATTTCAGGAGGTAGACTGGAATTGCATTGAAAGCATAGGAAAAGAGGCAGAACGTCCACAATGATGCACTTGGCCAAAAAGGGCGTATGCGTTTTTTCCTGAATATATTCAGGAAAAAACGCATACGCCCTTTTTGGACAACCAAGCAAGCTTGCAAAGGAAATCTGCACTACAATGAAGTCTCACTTCCCTCCGGTGAAAATGGACATCTGAAAAAAGTGTAAAATCCAGAAAGGCAGGACAGGCCATGGAGAACTGGGAGCCTTGTTATGCTGATGGGCGGGATGTAAATTGCCAACAGCCACTGGGGAGAAGTGTATGGTGTTTCCTGAAACATCTAAAAAACAAAGCAACAGAGCCTAGGGCACTTCCACTTATGGTCCTATAGCTTAGGGAAATTAAAATCAAAAAGACACAGCCACCTCAAAGTTTGGGACGCCTCTGTTTACAAGAATCTCGTTTACAGTACAAGTTCAACATCGCAGAAAATGAAAAATGGATAAAGAACATGTGGTATTTACTTACAAAGCAATATCACTCAGCAATGAAATCTATGTCATCAGGCCCTTAGCAGCACAATGAGTGGATTCAGGTATGATGATTCTAACTGAAATAAGTCACACAGAAAAAGAAACATCATAAGATATCAGTAATACACGGAATGTAAACTTGGCTACACAGGAACTGAATTACAGAACAGAACAGGGTCTCAAATTTAGAAAACCAACTTATGCTTGCTTAAGGGGAAAGGTGAGTTGGGGTGCTGCATAAAACCAGAGATTGAAATGAGCACAGATAAAGTTCCTTAAGCCAAATATGGAATAGACAAGAGCTACTCCTGGCTCAACGAAATGGACTCAACACCGCATATTAAACGCCTAAGAATGTACCTGACTAGTAAGTATCTTAAAACCTATGGATTGCTATGTCTCCGAAAGAGAATCAAGCATGTGTACAGGGGCATAAACGCAGCAGTGATAGGATTGGAGAGGTTCGGTGAGCAAATGAAGACCCTTTGAAGTCATATTGCATGGTACCCATTCCACGGGTCTCAACTCTCCAGGTTTAAGGTATTCTTCCTTCAGCTAAAACATGCATGTGGAACCTAGAGTATGATCAACCATGTGATCGGGAGACGTGTTCAAATATGTCTCAGTTTTCATACCCTGGTACTCGGGTGCAACATTCCAGACGCTTTACTAACACTCTCCCGACTTGGAGAGTCAGTCCCTTTAACCTCCTGTTTGGTCCAGTTTGCAATTTCTGTGGAAGATGAACAAGAAAGGCGAGAACCAATGAGAGACTAGCTGGAGGTGTCTGGACGGACAAATTTAACTCTCATTTCCCACCAGGAAGAGGAAATAACCAAAGGCTCAGCGTGCCGTGCCGGAACCAGATTAGGGCCTGAAGCCATCCTGCGGTGTTGCGGCCAGGTCACAAGAAAGCGAGTTGAAGAAAGGAGCTCAGGGGCACTGTAATTCACAAACCTGCAGAGTTATAAATGACAGCTATCGTCCAAAAATATACTGAAGTAAGGCTGCCAAGAGGACTTGAAAGCGGGGCAGAATTGCAGGAAACCGATTTCAGGAGGTAGACTGGAATTGCATTGAAAGCATAGGAAAAGAGGCAGAACGTCCACAATGATGCACTTGGCCAAAAAGGGCGTATGTGTTTTTTCCTGAATATATTCAGGAAAAAACGCATACGCCCTTTTTGGACAACCAAGCAAGCTTGCAAAGGAAATCTGCACTACAATGAAGTCTCACTTCCCTCCGGTGAAAATGGACATCTGAAAAAAGTGTAAAATCCAGAAAGGCAGGACAGGCCATGGAGAACTGGGAGCCTTGTTATGCTGATGGGCGGGATGTAAATTGCCAACAGCCACTGGGGAGAAGTGTATGGTGTTTCCTGAAACATCTAAAAAACAAAGCAACAGAGCCTAGGGCACTTCCACTTATGGTCCTATAGCTTAGGGAAATTAAAATCA
>NW_027207920.1:0-54000 GCF_963455315.2 Globicephala melas | reverse complement strand
GAGGTATCTAGAGTAGTCAATACTCAGAAACTGAAGGCAGAATGGTGGTTACCAGGAGCTGGAGTAAATGGGAAGTTGCTCTTTAATGGATATAGAGTTTCAGTTTTAGAAGATGAAAAAGTTCTGGAGATTGGTTGCACAATAATGTGAATATACTTAACACTACTGAACTATACACATAAAAATAATTAAATTGTAAATTTTGTTACAATTTACGATTTTGTATATTATATCACAATTACAATTTTTTCTTAAATCAACTGTATTTCTATATATTGGCAACAAACAGTTGTGAATTTAAAATTTCTTAATAATTTACATTTATATTACATTTACATGTTCAATAGCACCTAAAACATGTGATATAGGGAAAATGTGACAAATGACACAAAAGACCTGTTGAAACTTATAAAGCACAGTTGAAAGAAATTAAAGATCTAAAATAAATGGAGAAATACCTCATTTATGGATCAGAAGACTATACTGTTTTCAATTCTTCCTAAACTGATCTTCTGGATCAACAAAAGCCCAATGAAAGTATCAGCAGGCTTTTTTGTAGAAATTGACAAGCTGATTCTATAATTCTAAAATGCAAAGGACCCAGAATAGCCAAAACAGTTTTAAAAGAGAAGAACAAGGTTGTAGGACAAACTCTATTCGTTCCAAATCTTACTATGAATCTCCAGTAATAGCGATTGAATGGTACTGATGTAAAGATAAACAAACAGATCAATGAAACAAAATAAAGAATCCAGAATAGACTGACACATACATGGATAACTGAATTTTGACAAAGGTGCAAAGGCAATTCAGTGAATAAGTCTTTTCAACAGAAGAGGCAACAATTCACGTTACCATATGCAAAAAAAGAACTGCCACTAATACTGTACACCATATAAAAAATTAATTCAAAATGGGTCATAAACCTAATTGTAAAATTTAAAAACATTCTAAAAATATAAAAGGAAATTATTGTGATACTGAGTTAGGATTTCTTGGATATGAAACCAAAAACACAACCCCTAAAGAGCATATTGATAAAATTAAATTTCATTAAAACTTCTGCTGAGAAGAAAATATTTGCAAACATATATCTGATAAAAGACTTACAACCCCAATATATAAAGAACTCTTAAAACTCAATTATAAGATAATAAACGACCCAACAACAACAAATAAATAGGCAAAAGATGTGAGCAGACACTTCACCAAGAGGATATACAAATGGCAAGTAAGTTTACGGAAAGATGTTGAACATAATTAGCCATAGGGAGATGCAAAATAAAAGCATGGTAAGATACCACTACAGACCTACTTCTAGTAGGTAGGGCTAAAATTGACTGACCAAGTGTTGATGAGGATGTAGATGAGCTCTCATAGTGCTAGTGCCAATGCAAAATTAAAATTTAAAAATTTTCAAAACAGCTGGGCAGTTTCTTAAAAAGTTAAACAATACACCTACCATATGATCCAGCCATTCCACTTATTTACTTAAAAGAAAATAAAGTATACTCCATACAAAGACTGGTTCATGAATGCTCATCGCCGCTTTATTTGTAACCGCCAAAAACTGGTGATAAACCAAATGTTCACCAAGAGATGAATGGATAAACAAACTGATACATCCATACAACTGAACACTACTCAGCAACAAAAAGGAATGCACTACTGATTTATACAACAACATGAATAAATCTCAAAATAATTTATCTGAGTTGAAAAAAGCCAGACCAAAAAGAATATATTCTGTATGAGCCCATTTATATAAAACTTAAAATAATTAAAACTAATATATAGTAACAGAAAGTAGATAAATGCTTGCCTGGGAAGGTGGAGGTGGATAGAGGATGTACAAATGGGCACAAGGAAACTTTTAGGGGTGATGGATATGTTCACTATGTTGATTGCAGTAACGATTTCACAAGTGTCAAAACACAAATCTGTACACTGTAAACATATATAGTTTTTATAATTACATTTCAATAAAGCTGTTTTTAAAAGACAAGCAAATACAAAGCTACATATAAAAAAGTCAGGCATCTAGATAGGAAATTGACCAAACTTCACAAATATGATGTTTTTTGCAGGGTTAAAAACTCTTATTTTTTATAATTGATTACAGATACTAAGGACAAATTTCTCTTCCAATTTTCATATAACAATGCCCTTGCTACGCCACAACCTCTTTCCCCAGGGCACATCTCAGATTTCATAAACCACTTGTGAAGGTTCTATGAGACACTACACTAGAAGGAGGGAGAGAGGGAAGGAAGGAAAGAGAAAGAAGGGGGAAAGGAGAGAGAAAACACCAGCAAGAAGGAGAATGAGGAATAAAAAGACGCTTCCATAGTGTAATAAAGCATGTTTATCTCACCTGTATAGCTAACATCATTCTTGACAGTGGAAAAAGTATATATTCCTGGTATGCAGAGAAGGCTGTGCACTTTTACAATTACTACTGAACATTTTCCTGGATATAGTTCATATAATACAGAAATAAGACATGAAATTAATGCCACTTGAAAAATTCGTGAATATTTATCCAGAAGACCCTAAAGAATATTTTTTAAAGATAAGGTAAAAATTACCAATGTCAGCAATAAAAAAAAAATAGACTAAAGATCCTACAGTAATTAAAAAGAGCCTAAGAGGCTGTTAGGAACAACTTTATGCCAATTAATTTGAAATTTTAGATGAAGTGGACAAATTCCTAGGAAAATACAACTTACTAAAATTGACAGAAAGAAACAGAAAATCAAACGGAAAATCTACATTGTTCTAGAACTACATTAGCCAAAAAAACTGAAGAACCACAAAGTTCTACAACTGTATTACCATCTTACACAAACTCTTCAGAGAATAAAACAGACTCTCCAATCTGTTTTATAAGTCCAACCAAAACTTATATAAAAGCAACAAGCTAATTTCATTGATAAGCATAATTACTGGTTTAAACTAGACTAATTTACTTCTCTAACACACATTCATTTTAGACTATTTTAGATTAAAGGACTATTTTAGATTAAAATATACACAGCTGTAGTTCCTGTCTTCAAAGACTTAATCTAGTAAGAAAACCAGTGGGAAAGGATGCTCAGGTATCCTAAGAAGCAAGTTTTACAAAATCCTGCCTATACTAGGCCTAAGAACAACATAACAGCAGCAACAACGTCTGTGTTCTGATAAAGGCTTGAAAGTTGACTAGAGATCTGCATAATTCTTAATATGAAATATAAATGTTTCTGCTATGAAAGCACAATGCATTTACTTTTATGAATTGCGATAGATCAACCGCTCACAAATGCTTTTCATTTCTTTTATCTGCTATAATTTACTTAACAGAGTTTGGTTGTGCTAATGTCCCAGTACTATTTTATTACTAAAATGATCATACTGATTCCTAACAGTGTTAAGAATTGAAAGCTAATTAAAAAAAAATTCCCCTAAAATGTCCCTAGGTCCGCTCTCACTTTTTTTTTTTTTTTTTTTTTTGGCCGTGCCACCCATGGGATGTGGGATCTTAGTTCCCTGACCAGGGATGGAACCCGTGCCCTGCTGCAGTGGAAGCGTGGAGTCTTAACCACTGGACCGCCAGGGAAGTCCCCTCTTTCACCTCTTTACAAACAAAACATATCTAGTCATTTTAGCCTTTTGTTGGGGGGTAACAAACTGCCCTTGAGTACTATTTCCATTTTGCCTATAAAGTATATAATATTCTTGTCCTTATAAATCAAAATTAGTCTTTACAGGAGCCCCTCTGAAACGGTCTGAGGAAAATCAACTAAAAACACATCAAATGTCACCTGAATGGCATTGATCCTGAGAGGCCCTACATCAGAGATCTTAACTGGTATCTAAGTACTGGCTTTTTGGAGTCAATGAACATTCTGAAATACACAGTATGCTAAACTCAGTTGTGTTTTCTTTGCAGAAAATCCTTAATTCTCTTCAGATGCTCAAAGGTAAATGATTCCAAAAGGATATGCATTCAATGATAATGCAAATAATTCTGACACAACATTTCAAGGTGTATGTACACGCACAATTAGGAAGGGATAGGGCAAAGAAAGGACAATAAAACAAGAACTTATTTACTATACAAAACTCCCTTTTCTAGATTGCAATCGTCTCTTAGAATAAATATGTGATTCCCTTCTATTATTCAGGTCAATACATCTCTTTGCCAAACAAGGTAGAAAAGTTTCAGCTGATTTCCTGTATGTGGGCAGTCTTGCTTGTGCTTCTGGCATCGAAACTGAAACCATGAATACACTAGAATCAAGCTATAAGGAAATTCCAACACATTAAAATGAAGTCAAGTCTTGGAGGCCAAAGAATGTAGCACCTGGAAGCAATACTAAAAAGAAACTGCAAACAGGAAAGATGTATAATTTGGGGGTACTGGCATATGACACGAACATATATGATTAAAGACATTCACTGCTTTCCCAGGCAACACACATTACAAAAAGCACCAGTGGCTGAACCCTGCTACCTACCCATGCTATAGTCATCTAAGTAGAGCAAGCACCAAAACTCACTGTCAGAATTCACTGCAATTTATCAATACTGACTAGACACACCCTAAGAGGTAAGGAAAGACTGGACAGGCATCTGTTTGTGCCTAAATTAGCATCAACTCACAGGGAAAGCAATCAGGGAATAAACTGTCTCAGTTTCTTTGAGTACACATTCCTCAAAAACTCCTGTTCTAAGCATATAAAATCAGCAACTTTAACTTTTAGGTTGGGGTCTAGTTCCTCTATAGATTAGTAAATGGGAGAGAAATGAATGCTTTTTATCAGACAAGGATCACCATACATTCTGACCAATCATTCATGCTTAAAATATTGAGAAATAATAACAATAAAAGCTAATATTTATTGAGGACTTACCAGGTGCCAGGTTGTAGTAACCCTCACAATTCTCTGAGGTAAACACTATCATTAATGTGGAGAGGTTATATAACTTGCCCAAAGTTATACAGGTAATAAAAAGTGGGAACTGGGATTCCAAGCATGCTCACCTAATCACTATGCTTTAATGCTTCAACCTGCCAGGTTATTTTTTTTATCCTATAAGCCAAAGAGAGCCAATGAAAATATTTAAGGACAGCAGTAATGATCATATTTACACGTTAGATTACACTAATCAATACTATGGAGAGCAGCATGATGATGAAGTAAGCAAGGGTCTCAAGAGATAGTCAAAATCTAGGTCAAAAATGCTAAGGAACTGAACCACAGGAATGCAGAAAGGATAAAAAACCTAAAATCTTTACCTGGTAAACTTAGCTAGACTTACTAACTTATTGGATGAAGGGATGGGAAAGGATGGAGTCTACCTCTCAGGTTACTAGCTTGGCCACTGGTAATTATGGTCTATCAATTCAAAGACAGGAGGAGGAGCTGGCAGTTTCATTTCCCTTAGTCGGCAGGAAGATAAGTCTACATTTTATGTAATCAAAAACAAAACGAGAAAAACCAATTCTATAGAATTTCCCTCCTCCTACCAAAAACACTTTCCCACTTTCCAGAAATCTTATCTTCGAAATGAAGAACTCCTAATTTTTTTTCTCAAAAATAAGAAGACACTTGGGCAGGAAGGGGCCTTCAACATCATTTAGCATTCTTTAAAAGCAAATTAAATCTGAAGCCGACTGCATATAATTTAATTTCCCTAAAATTTCTATTTTCTTTGGGAAAAGTCTCCTTGGCATTAGTTTCTATTCATTGTACTGTTTCTATATTTCCTGTCCTAAATAGAAAAAAATATATCTTTGAGAAATGACACTCTATGCTTAGAGTTCCAACGTCAGACACTTAAGCGCCACTGACAGCCTGTTCTGCTGAATCCAGGCCAATTAAACCAGTGCTTCGGAAGCCATCTGAATCTCATGTGAAACTGTTAAAAGAGATTAGCCTGAATACGCTCCTCAGTTGGGCCCTGGGATAGGCAGCTTCCTCTGAAATCCTGCTCACCAACCGCTTCTGCGACCGCCTAGAGAACCATGAAGGAACAGGAAGGCGCTGCCCAGCCTCCACCGCCAGCTTCCCGGTCCAGGGCCCAATGCCGGTTCTAAAGGTTCTCCATACATCTTCTAAGTAGGCTCAAGCCAGAAAGTGCACCATGAAAATAGTATCCACTGTCACGTGTATGGAGAACTCTGAAAGAACCAAATTACTTATATTCACGGTCCCACGTCGGGTGTCTTTTAAATCAATAACCAAGTCGCCTACATTTTTGTCTAGCGATGAGCAGTGCTAGGAAAGCCTAGCAGTGATGAATTCGGCTGGCTGACACGGAAAAGGACAGGCTTTCCGACAGCCAGAGCCCCTCGAGCCGACGCGGAGGATCAGTATATCCTCATCCCCAGGCGACCCAGGCCCCAGCCCCGCATCAGGCGTCCCCGGACTCCGGCCGCGACGCCGCCCAACCTCCCCTGGCTTGGGGCTTCGGGCTGAGTAAAGCGTCCGAACTCCGAGCCCGCGCTCACCGAGCTGCCACTCGCGGCCCGCGCGCTCGCGCGCTTCTCCACCATGGCTCCCGCCTCGGGCTCCGACGCCGCCTTCTCCTCCCTCTCCAGTGGAGATTCCGCGTTCATGCCGCTGCCATGCCCGCGCCGGCTAGGGGTGTTCCGGGACTACAGCTACGCCGCAAATGCGGCGGCGGGGCCCGCGCTCTCATGGGCTCCGCGGCCCAAAGCGGCCTGCGGTTCAGGCGGCGGCGCCAGTGGCGACTCCGAGGGCTGTGAGCGCTGCCGAGGCCGGAGCAGCAAGAGAAACGAGGCGAGAAGAGCAGCTAAAAGCGGGCACAAGCCACAGCCACGAACAGAACTCAACTCAGAGAGCTGCCAACAGCGTCTCCAGCGGCCGAGGTAGCCCCGCTCCGCTTCCCCACAAGCCGGGAGGGGCAGGAAGCCCCGCCCCGGATCTCAGCTCCCGCCACAAGTTCGTCGCCTGCGCCCAAAGCCTCAGCAGCGCCCGCCCACCTCAGGCCCCGCCTCCACGTTTCCGGGCCTCCTTGGCGTCAGGACTCCGCAGCACGCCGGAAATGCGTCATCTCCCAAGGTCCCCAAGAGTAGTTTCTTTTTCCTGAGACAGAACCGGACCTGGCGAGCTGAGGGTGTCAGGTGCAGGGGGTTTTGTTAGTGACTGCACTTCTGGTCTTGGTTTGGTGCCGCCAACAAGTATATGGATGGGCACGTTCAGACACGGATACAGAGCCCCGGGATCTGGAATCCCGAACCGGGGAAGTGCCGTATGCTATAACTACGATATTCTGTTCCTCTTCAAAGTCTATAAAGAAGCTGACAGAGAGCTTACCTGGGCTGTGGGATTCATGAGAAGGACAGTCTTAGGAAACATACAGATTCCTGTTCCAATCCAGAGCTACTTGATGGTACCAACGTGGTGTATATGAACTGATTACTCAAAGTCTCAGATCATGTTTGGGTAAAGTGCTGATGTACAGAAATCAGCTAACACTAATTGTGGCTCTATAAATGTTATGATTACTGTCTGGAAAGGACCTTGTGAGATATTCCTACTTTGCAGATGCCAACCTAAGCTCCAAAAGTAAAGTGGCTTGGCTAGTTAAAGAGTTAATGTGATAGATAGGACCTGCTCCACGAATTTGGGGAACAAATATAGTCAGAATATTTTTTATTAGGTGTTTGAGAATTCGATGCCTATTTGAAAGAAGACAAACACTGAAACTCTGAAGAACTTATGTCTTCCTCCTTATTAAAGAGACCCAGGTGGACTTAACTGAAAAATGGAGTAAGTCCAGTCATTTCACTATTGATTTGCATCTTGTATTATTGTTGTTGTTTTAAATGGGTCTTGTACAATCCTAAAGATTTTTGTTTGATTTGCTATTGTGTATCCATTGGCTTAGGTCCCTTCCAGGGCTTGAGTCCATAGCACTTGGTGTACTGAGTTATAGCTTCATTTACACTCACTGATCAGACATTGCTTCCCAAAGCATATTGATGTCCAAAATCAGTTTTTCCTGAAAGAACATAGAAATTCTTGTATTGAGCTCCGGTCATCTACCTAGACTGCCCCTTCTATCAGGGACTTTACTGCTACTTATCCTTGACTGAAGGCTTTTTAGTCGGCACTAGGAAACTGACAGGATTTTAGAAGCCACCAGCCTTGAATTGTGAGTAGGAAATTCCCCCAACGATACCTCAGACCAGTTGTCCCCTATCCTATTCTTAAATATAGCCAGAAAAGAAGATATGTTAAATAGGCCCAATCCATTTATGGATAGCTATCATATTTTGGAATTATGTCCTTTTTATTAAGCCAAAAACTATTTCATCCATACTTTGATTCTGGTTCTGCCTTCTATATCTGTACAAACATGTCTAATTCCATTTGTTTGAAATGCCAAAATGAACTTGTCATCTTTCTTGATTATATTCTAAATACATACCAGTTTGTGAAAATCCCAATTAAAATGCATTGCCAGAAATGTAACACTGGAAGTAATATTTGATGATGGCACTGTGAGGTCTGGTCCCTTGATTTGCAGAGTCATAAAAGTAAATTTTAGGAGATGAATTATTTATTGCATTGTGTTGATAGTTATACCATAGGAATTAAATAGACCCTTATTCTTACCTTCTAATTAATTCTGCACTAATCAATGTCAAAGACCTGGGATTCCACATAATTTAATTCAACATCCTAGGCTCTAGGAAAATAATGGCACTCACTGAAGGATACGTGTGTTATGGTATTTGGAAAATTGGACATCCATATGCAATCCATGAACTTGGACCCTTGTCTTACACCATACATCACTCAAAGTGGATGAAATTCTCAAACATAAGACCTGAAACTCTAAAACTACTGAAGGAAAACGGAAAAAATCTGACTGGACAAATATTTTTTTGATATGACACCAAAAGCACAGGCTACAAAGCAAAATTAGACAAGTGAGATTGCATATAAAGCTTTTGTACAGCAAAGGAAATAATCAACAAAATGAAAAAGCAACCTACTGAATGGGAGAAAATATTTTCAAATTATATATCCAATAAGGGGTTAATATCTAAAATATATATGGAACTCATGCAACTTAATAGCAAATAGATAAATAAATAGCCTGATTAAAACATGGGCAAGGGCTTCCCTGGTGGCACAGTGGTTGAGAGTCCGCCTGCCGATGCAGGGGACACGGGTTCGTGCCCAGGTCCGGGAAGATCCCACGTCCCGCGGAGTGGCTGGGTCCGTGAGCTATGGCCACTGAGCCTGCGCGTCCGGAACCTGTGCTCCGCAAAGGGAGAGGCCACAACAGTGAGAGGCCCGCGTACCGCAAAAAACCCCAAAAAAACCACATGGGCAAAAGACCTAAATAGACATTTCTCAAAAGAAGACGTGCAAATGACCAACAGGTATATGAAAAGATGCTCAACTTCACTAATCATCAAGGAAATGCAAATCAAAACCACAGTGAGATACCACCTCAAATCTGTTAGAATGGCTGTTATAAAAAAGACAAAAAATAACAAGTGTTGCAAGAATTTTGATAAAAGTGAACATGTGTACACTGCTGGTGGGAATGTAAATTGGTACAGACAATGTGGAAAACAGTATAGAGCTTCTCCCCAAATGTAAAAAAACAAAATTACCGTATGATCCAGCGATCCCACTTCTGGGTATATATCCAGAAGAAATAAAATCAGAATCTCAAAGAGATATCTGCACTCCCATGTTTATTGCAGCATTATTCACAGTTGGCAAGATATGGAAACAACATAAATATTTATCTTCAGATGATTGTTTAAAGAAAATGTGATATATATATATATGTATATTGAAATATTATATAATTCATCATTTTAAACGATGTAAATATGGCCATTTGTGACAACATGGATGAGCCTGGAGGACATTATGCTAAATGAAATAAGCCAAATACAGAAAGACAAGTATTGCATGATGTCACTTACATGTGGAATCTAAAATAGCCAAACTCCTAGAAGCAGTGGAGTAGAATGGTGGTTTCCAGGGGTTTGAGGAAGAGAGAAATGGGAGATGTTTGTCAATGAGTATATAATTTCAGTTATGCAAAATAAGTTCTGAAGACCTAATGTACAGCAGTGTGACTGTCATTATCAGTACTGTATTGTGTTCTTGAAATTTGCTAAGAGGGTTGATCCTAAGTGTTCTCATTACAAAAAGAAAAACGAAAGAAAATGGCAACTGTGAAGTGACAGATATGTTAATAGCTTGGTTGGAGTGACTATTTCATAGTCTATATGAATATCAAAACATCAACTGAACACCATAAATTTTTTCAGTTTTTATTGATTATACCTCAATAAAGCTGGAGCAATAATTAATAAAAAATAATTTAATAAACATTTTAATTAAGAAAAGGAAAAGCCTTTAAACTCATGGTATGGTTTATTACAGTGAAAGGATGCAGATTGAAATCAGAAAAGTTAAAGGGCACATAGGGCAGAGTCCAGGAGAGACCATGCAACAAGTTTCCAGTTGTCTTCTCTGAGTGGAGGCTATGGATATCGTTTAATTACCCCAGCAATGATGTGTGACAATATGCATGAAGCCCAGGAAGCTTACCTAAGCCTTGGTATCCAAGGTGTTTATTGGGGGTCAGTCACATAGCATGGAGCACCAAGTGACTGACCTTAGGTACTCAGTCCTCAGCCCCTCCAGAGATGATATTGATACCAAGTGGCCCAAAGACCCCATCATAAATCACATGGTTAGCATAAGCTTCCTAGCATACTCCAAGGCCCCAGGTAAACAAAGCCATTATTATCAGGCTTATAGGGAAATTCCAAGGGCTTAGAGGTTATCTCCCAGAAGACAGTCACGGGCCAAACCTTTGTTTCTTGGGGTGTTTTTTTCATCTATATTGGAGTATAATTGCTTTACAAGGGTGTGTTAGTTTCTGCCTTATAACAAAGTGAATCAGCTATGCATATAAATATATCCCCATATCTCTTCCCTCTTGCATCTCCCTTGCCCCACCATCCCACCCCTCTAGGTGGTCGCAAAGCACCCAGCTGAACTCCCTGTGCTATGCGGCTGCGTCCCACTAGCTATCGGTTTTACATATGGTAGTGTATCTATGTCCATGCCACTCTCTCACTTTGTCTCAGCTTAACCTTCCCCCTCCCCATGTCCTCAAGTCCATTCTCTAGTAGGTTTGTGTCTTTATTTCCATCCTTCCCCTAGATTCTTTATGACCTTTTTTTCTAGATTCCATATAAATGTGTTAGCGTACGGTATTTGTTTTTCTCTTTCTGACTTACTTCACTATGTATAACAAATTCTAGGTCCATCCACATCACTACAAATAACTCAATTTCGTTTCTTTTTATGGCTGAGTAATATTCCATTGTAACAAGATGTGCCACATCTTGATCCATTCATCTGCCGGTGGACACTTAGGTTGCTACCATGTCCTGGCTATTGTAAATAGAGCTACAATGAACATTGTGGTACATGACTCTTTTTGAATTATGGTTTTCTCAGGGTATATGCCCAGTAGTGGGATTGCCGGGTCGTATGGTAGTTCTATTTTTAGGTTTTCAAGGAACCTCCATACTGTCCTGCACAGTGGCTATATCAATGTACATTCCCACCAACAGTGCAAGAGGGTTCCATTTTCTCCAAACCCTCTCCAGCATTTTTGATGATGGCCATTCTGACTGGTGTGAGATGATATCTCATTGTAGTTTTTTTTTTATTTTTTAATTTTTTTTTATTTTTTATTTTTTTTTTCATTGTAGTTTTGATTTGCATTTCTCTAATGATTAATGATGTTGAGCATTCTTTCATGTGTTTGTTGGCAATCTGTATATCTTCTTTGGAGAAATGTCTATTTAGGTATTCTGCCCATTTTTCGATTGGGTTGTTTGTTTTTTTGATACTGAGCTGCATGAGCTGCTTGTATGTTTTGGAGATTAATCCTTTGTCAGTAGCTTCATTTGCAAATATTTTCTCCCATGCTGAGGGTTGTCTTTTTGTATTCTTTATTGTTTCCTTTGCTGTGCAAAGCTTTTAAGTTTCATTAGGTCCCATTTGTTTCTTTTTGTTTTTATTTCCATTACTCTAGGAGGTGGGTCAAAAAGGATCTTGCTGTGATTTATGTCATAGAGTGTTCTGTCTCTGTTTTCCTCTAAGAATTTTATAATGTCTGGCCTTACATTTAGGTCTTTAATCCATTTTGACTTTATTTTGTGTATGGTGTTAGGGAGTGTTCTAATTTCATTCTTTTAGATGTAGCTGTCCAGTTTTCCCAGCACCACTTATTGAAGAGGCTCTCTTTTCTCCACTGTATATTCTTGCCTCCTTTATCAATGATAAGTTGGCCATATGGGCATGGGTTTATCTCTGGGCTTTCATTCCTGTTCCATTGATCTATATTTCTGTTTTTGTGCCAGTACCATGCTGTCTTGATTACTGTAGCATTGTAGTATAGTTGGAAGTCAGGGAGGCTGATTCCTCCAGCTCCTTCTCAAGATTGCTTTGGCTATTCGGGGTCTTTTGTGTTTCCATACAAATTGTGAACTATTTTGTTCTACTTCTATGAAAAATGCCAGTGGTAGTTTGATAGGTATTGCATTTAATCTGCAGATTGTCTTGGGTAGTATAGTCATTTTCACAATGTTGATTCTCCCAATACAAGAACATGGTATATCTCTCCATCTATTTGTATCATCTTTAATTTCTTTCATCAGTGTCTTATAGTTTTCTGCATACAAGTCTTTTGTCTCCTTAGTAGGTTTATTCCTAGGTATTTTATTCTTTTTGTTGCAAAGGTAAATGCAAGTCTTTCCTTAATTTCACTTTCAGATTTTTCATCATTAGTGTATAGGAATACTAGAGATTTCTGTGCATTAATTTTCTATCCTACTACTTTACCAAATTCATTGATTAGCTCTAGTAGTTTTCTGGTAGCATCTTTAGGATTCTCTATGTAGAGTATCATGTCATCTGCAAACAGTGACAGTTTTACTTCTTCTTTTCCCATTTGGATTCCTTTTATTTCTTTTTCTTCTCTGATTGCTGTGGCTAAAACTTCCAAAACAATGTAAATAATAGCGGTTAGAGTGGGCAACATTGTCTTGTTCCTGATCTTAGTGGAAATGGTTTTAGTTTTTCACCATTGAGGACAATGTTGATTGTGGGTTTGTCATATGTGGCCTTTATTATGTTGAGGTAGGTTCCCTCTAATGCCTACTGTCTGGAGTGTTTTTTTTTTTTTTGTCATAAATGCATGTTGAATTTTTTTCTTTTTTTTTGTGGTACACGGGCCTCTCACAATTTCAGTTTTGTTAAATTTACCAAGGCTTGATTTGTGACCCAAGATATGATCTATCCTAGAGAATGTTACATGAGCACCTGAGAAGAATGTGTACTCTGTTGTTTTTTGATGCAATGTCCTGTAAATGGCAATTAAGTCCATCTTGTTTAATGTATCATTTAAAGCTTGTGTTTCCTTATTTATTTTCATTTATTTTCATTTTGGATGGTCTGTCCATTTGTGAAAGTGTGGTGTTAAAGTCCCCTACTGTGATTGTGTTACTGTCGTTACACCTTTTATGGGTGTTACTATTTGCCTTATGTATTGAGGTGCTCCTATCTTGGGTGCATAAATATTTACAATTGTTATATCTTTTTCTTGGATTGATCCCTTAATCATTGTGTAGTGTCCTTCTTTGTTTCTTGTAATAGTCTTTGTTTTAAAGTACATTGTGTCTGATATGAGAATTGCTACTCCAGCTTTCTTTTGATTTCCATTTGCATGGAATATTTTTTTACATCCCCTCACTTTCAGTCTTTATGTGTCCCTAGGTCTGAAGTGGGTCACCTGTAGACAGCGTATATACGGCTCTTGTTTTTGTATCCATTCAGCCAGTCTATGTCTTTCGGTTGGAACATTTAATCCATTTACATTTAAGGTAATTATTGATATGTATGTTCCTATTGCCATTTTCTTAATTGTTTTGTGTTTGTTATTGTAGGTCTTTTCCTTCTCTTGTTTTTCCTGCCTAGAGCAGTTCCCTTAGCATTTGTTGTTAAGTTGGATTCGTGGTGCTGAATTGTCTTAGCTTTTGCTTGTCTGTAAAGGTTTTCATTTCTCTGTCAAATCTGAATGAGATCCTTGCTGGGTAGAGTAATCTTGGTTTTAGGTTTTTCTCCTTCATCACTTTAAATATGTCCTGCCATTCCCTTCTGCCTTACAGAGTTTCTGCTGAAAGATCATCTGTTAACCTTATGGGGATTCCTGGGTGTATTTATTTATTTTTCCCTTGCTGCTTTTAATATTTTTTCTTTGTATTTAATTTTTGATACTTTGATTAATATGTGTCTTGGCATGTTTCTCCTTGGATTTATCCTGTATGGGGCTCTCTGTGCTTCCTGGACTTCGTTAACTATTTCCCTTCCCACATTAGGAAGTTTTCAACTATGATCTCTTCAAATATTTTCTCAGCCCCTTTCTTTTTCTCTTCTTCTTCTGGGACCCCTATAATGCGAATGTTGGTGCATTTAATGTTGTCCCAGAGATATCTAAGACTGTCCTCAATTCTTTTCATTCTTTTTTCTTTATTCTGCTCTGCAGTAGTTATTTCCACTATTTTATCTTCCAGGTCACTTACCCGTTCTGCCTCAGTTATTCTGCTATTGATTCCTTCTAGAGAATTTTTAGTTTCATTTATTGTGTTGTTCATCACTGTTTCTTTGCACTTTAGTTCTTCTAGTTCCTTGTTAAACGTTTCTTGTATTTTGTCCATTCTATTTCCAAGATTTTGGATCATCTTTACTATCATTATTCTGAATTCTTTTTCAGGTAGACTGCCTATTCCCTCTTCATTTGTTAGATCTGGTCAGTTTTTTCCTTGCTCCTTCATCCACTGTGTGTTTCTCTGTCATCTCAGTTTGCTTAACTTACTGCATGTGGGGTCTGCTTTTCACAGGCTGCAGGTTCGTAGTTCCCATTGTTTTTGGTGTCTGTCCCCAGTGGCTAAGGTTGGTTCAGTGGGTTGTGCTGGGTTCCTGGTAGAGGGGACTAGTGCCTGTGTTCTGGTGGATGAGGCTGGATCTTGCCTTTCCAGTGGACAGGTCCACTTCTTGTGGTAGCTTTTGGGGTGTCTGTGTCCTTATTATGATTTTAGGCAGCCTCTGTGCTAATGGATTGGGTTGTGTTCCTGTCTTGCTAGTTGTTTGTCATAGGGTGTCCAGTACTGTAGCTTGCTGGTCGTTGAGTGGAGCTGAGTCTTGGCATTGAGATGGAGATATCTGGAAGATTTTCACCGTTTGATATTATGTGGAGCTGGGAGGTCTCTTGTGGACCAGTGTCTTGAATTTGGCTCTCCCACCTCAGAGGCTCAGCCCTGACACCTGGCTGGAGTACAAAGAGCCTGTCATCCACACGGCTCACAATAAAGGAAGAAAAGAAAGAAAGAACGAACGAAGATAAAATAAGGTAAAGTAAAATAAAATGAAACAAAGTTATTAAAATAAAAAATAATTATTAAAAAAATTTTCAAGTAATTAAAAAAAGAAAAAATGAAAGAAAGAAGAGAACAACCAAACCAAAAAACAAATCCACCAATGATAACAAGTGCTAAAAATTATAATAGGAAAATAAAAAATAAAATGGATAGACAGAACCCTGGGACAAATGGTGAAAGCAAAGCTATCTCAGACAAAATCTCACACAGAAGCATACACATACACACTCACAAAAAGAGGAAAAGGGGGAAAAATAATAAATCTTGCTCTCAAAGTCCACCTCCTCAATTTGAGATGATTCGTTGTCTATTCAGGTATTCCACAGATGCAGTGTACATCAAGTTGTCTGTGGAGATTTAATCCGCTGCCCCTGAGGCTGCTTGGAGAAATTTCCCTTTCTCTTCTTTGTTCGCGCAGCTCCTGGGGTTCAGCTTTGGATTTGGCCCCGCCTCTGCATGTAGGTTGCCAGAGGACGTCTGTTCTTCAGGTTAAAAGAGCCGCTGATTCGGGGGCTCTGGCTCACTCTGGCTGGGGGGAGGGAGGGATACGGAGTTCAGGATGAGTCTGCAGAGGCAGAGGCTGGCATGACCTTGCCAGCCTGAGGCGCACCGTGTGTTCTCCCAGGGAAGTTGTCCCTGGATCACGGCACCCTGGCAGTGGCAGGCTGCACAGGCTCCCGGGAGTGGAGGTGTGGATAGTGACCTGTGCTTGCACACAGGCTTCTTGGTCGCTGCAGCAGCAGCCTTAGTGTCTCATGCCCGTCTCTGGGGTCCACGCTGATAGCCGTGGCTCACGCCCGTCTCTGGAGCTCCTTTGAGTGGTGTTCTTATTCCTGTCTCCTCACGCATCAGGAAACAAAGAGGCAAGAAAAAGTCTCTTGTCTCATCGGCAGCTCCAGACCTTTTCCCGGACTCCCTCCCGGCTAGCTGTGGCACACTAGCCCCCTTCAGGCCATGTTCATGCAGCCAACCCCAGTCCTCTCCCTGGCATCTGACCTCCGAAGCCCGAACCTCAGCTCCCAGCCACCGCCCACCCCAGTGGGTGAGCAGACAAGTCTCTCAAGCTGGTGAGTGCTGGTCCGCACCAATCCTCTGTGCGGGAATCTCTCCGCTTTGCCCTCCGCACCCCTGTTGCTATGCTGTCCTCCATGGCTCTGAAGTTTCCTCCCTCCGCCACCCACAGCTACCTAGTGTGTGGAAACTTTTCCTCCTTCACAGCTCCCTCCCACTGGTGCAGGTCCCGTCCCTATTCTTTTGTCTCTGTTTTTTCTTTTTCTTTTGCCCTACCCAGGTATGTGGGGAGCTTCTTGCCTTTTGAGAGGTCTGAGTTCTTCTGCCAACATTCAGTAGGTGTTTTATAGGGGTTGTTCCACATGTAGATGTATTTCTGATGTATTTGTGGAGATGAAGGTGATCTCCATGTCTTACTCTTCTGCCATCTTGAAGCTCCTCCAGGCCAAACCTTTGTTTGGAATATGTAGGCTTTAGGTGAGCCAGGCCTGCTGAGTTAGTCCTTCACTGAACACAATCTAATAAAATAAACAACTTAAATGTGATTTCTCCAAAGCAAAATGTTTTATAATGTGTGCTAGAGCCTAGACTCTTGCTACTCAATTTGTGACTTCTAGAAGTAAATTGTCAGGTTAATAAGGATACCCCCATCACAATTTGTAACTCAGAGAATTTGGAATGGGGGAAGAGAGACAGGCAGAAATAGCTGAAGACTTATGCATGCTATCAAAGAGCGGACAGTCTAACAGAAGAGACGTGATAATAACACTGGCTACCATTTAGTGAGTGATTGGTGATAAGTGATTTATATATTACCTTTCATCTTCATCTTAACTTTATAAGGTAGGCATTTTAATCTTCATTTACATATGGATAAAACCAAATGAGATATATTTAGAAATTTACCTTTGCTTTGCTGCCAGTAAATGGTTAAACAAGATACAAGTCTTGGTAGTCTAATGCTGGTGGGAATTTAGGCTGGTAAGGCCTTTCTGGAAAGAAATCAGGTAATTCTTATTGATGTTAATATGCATTGCTCAGCAACCAAACAAACCATACTTGTGTATCTCAGAGAAATTCTCACATCAACACATAAAAGGATAGTGGCAGGAATTTTTATTGTACCATTATTTGTGGGATGAGGGTGTTGGAGAAAATCTAGGCCTCCATGGCTGGATAAATTTAATGTGACAGATGCATACTATAGAACACTATGCAACAGAGAGAAGTAAGAGACTATATGCATACAAAAATTTTTGAGAGACTCTTCTATATTAAAAAGAAACTAAAGGTACCTAACAACCAAATATAAACAACCTTTATTGGATCCTTAGTTTAAAAAATAATAAATAAAGGCAGCAATAAAATATATTTGGGGGAGAAAATATGTAACATAGAGGGCAGTGAAAAGGTTAGTATCTGTATTTTACTAAGAGTTCTATATATCAATTTTAAAAAGACACATAATCTTCTCTTCCCCCCAAATGAGCAAAGAATCATGAACAGGGCAATTTCAAAATAAGAAATACAAACTGTTAAAAAACATAAAAAGATATATTCATTCTGATTAGTAACCAAAGAAATGTAAATTAGAATAATGAAACATCACTTTCCATTTTAAGAACAGCAAAGATTAAACAGAATAATAATATTCAAAGTTGGTGAATGTGTAAATACTGGTGAAGTGTAAATTAGTTCAACTTTTTGGAGGTAATGAATTAGACAATATGAGCAAATTTTTACATAAATATTCCTTTGACCTACCTATTCTACAAGTTTAACAATTTGTAGAATCTGCCCAAAGTCAATAATTAAACAAATGGATAAAAAATCTTTTGGTAGCTTTGTAGGCAAAAACAGAAGGAAGAGAACCAGGTACAGGGCTACTTCAATAGTCCAGGTAATATATGGTGGTGACTTGAATAGGGTGATGGCAATGGGGATGGAGAGAAAAGGATGGATTGGAAACAGGACCAAAAGGCCTTGCTTATGGACTGGATGTGGGAGCAGTTAATAAAGTGCACTTAAAACAGTCAGATTGCTCAGCTCTCTATGTAGAAGTGGAACACCTAGAATGGTGAAATTTTCACTGAGGCTAAAGTCTGTGAACTGTTTACTAAAAACACTGGTGCTCCTGGTAGATTCATGGGGCTTGAAAGAGAAATAGAGAAACTGTGGAAGTTCTGTGAGTGAAGTGCCATGGCAGACACTAAGAAAACAAAAAGTAAAAGGAACTGTACTTTGAAGTGCAGGAGTGAAACATACTAGGATTCCACTACCAGTGTAAGCCTTACTTACTTTGATATCCCAGCATTCCTTCCCACTCCCCATTACATTCCCCTTAACACACACATAAATATACATATGTCCAAAAGAACTTCTTCAACCACATACACAGACCTGCAGTATTCCTTCTAGGCAGCTCCTAGAAGAGCTATTCAAAGACAAGGATCCCGGTAAAACACCAGTGGTAAAGAAATTTGTCATATCTACCACATCTCTTCTAAGAAGAATTATAGAATCAGCCATCCAAGTTACACAAAGAAATCCTGCTTTGGTTTTTTTTTTTTTTTAGAGGTACAAAGGATTATTATTGAATATAGATCTATTCTCATACAGAATTAACATTCCTCAAACTTCAAACATTGGTTGGTTTGCAAGTAGCAGTAACATTTTATTTTTTTGTGGCTTAATAGCTCTCTTTTTATTTGAATTTTATTTTATTTATTTTTTATACTGCAGGTTCTTAGTTATCTATTTTATACATATTAGTGTATGTATGTCAATCCCAATCTCCCAGTTCATCCCACCAACCCCCCCCCCCACTTCCCCTCCTTGGTGTCCATACATTTGGTCTCTACATCTGTGTCTATTTCTGCCTTGCAAACCAGTTCATCTGTACCATTTTTCTAGATTCCACGTATATTAGTTAATATATGATATTTGTTTTTCTCCTTCTGACTTACTTCACTCTGTATGACAGTCTCTAAGTCCATCCATGTCTCTACAAATGATCCAATTTCCTTCCCTTTTATGGCTGAGTAATATTCCACTGTATGTATGTACCATATCTTCTTTATCCATTTGTCTGTCAGTGGACATTTAGGTTGAGTCCATGACCTGGCTATTGTAAATAGTGTTGCAATGAACATTGGGGTGCATGTGTCTTTTTGAATTATGGTTTTCTCTGGATATATGCCCAGTAGTGGGATTGCTGGGTCATATGATAATTCTTAGTTTTTTTAAGGAGCTTCCATACTGTTCTCCATAGTGGCTGTATCAGTTTACATTCTCACCAACAGTGCAAGAGGGGTCCCGTTTCTCCACACCCTCTCCAGCATTTGTTGTTTGTAGAATTTCTGATGATGCCCATTCTAACTGGTGTGAGATGATACCTCATTGTAGTTTTGATTTGCATTTCTCTAATAATTAGTGTTGTTGAGCAGCTTTTCATGTGCCTCTTGGCCATCTGTATGTCTTCTTTGGAGAAATGTCTATTGCAGTGTTCTGTCCATTTTTGGATTGCATTGTTTGTTTTTGTGATATTGAGCTGCATGAGCTGCTTGTATATTGTGGAGATTAATCCTTTGTCCGTTGATTCATTTGCAAATATTTTCTCCCATTCTGAGGGTTGTCTTTTTGTCTTGTTTATGGTTTCCTTGGCTGTGCAAAAGCTTTGACGTTTCATTAGGTCCCATTTGTTTATTTCTGTTTTTATTTCCATTTCTCTAGGAGGTGGGTCAAAAAAGATCTTGCTGTGATTTATGTCAAATTATGTTTTCCTCTAAGAGTTTTATAGTGTCTGATCTTACATTTAGGTCTTTGATCCATTTTGAGTTTGTTTTTGTGTATGGTGTTAGAGAGTGTTCTAATTTCATTCTTTTACATGTAGCTGTTCAGTTTTCCTAGCACCACTTATTGAAGAGACTGTCTTTTCTCCATTCTATGTCCTTGCCTCCTTTGTCATAGATTAGTTGACCATAGATCCGTGGGTTTATCTCTGGGTTTCTATCCTGTTCCATTGATCTATATTTCTGTTTTTGTGCCAGTACCATAGCTTTGATTACTGTAGCTTTGTAGTGTAGTTTGAAGTCTATATTTGAGTCTGATTCCTCCAGCTCCATTTTTTTCCCTCAAGATTGCTTTGGCTATTTGTGTCTTTTGTGTCTCCATACAAATTTTAAGATTTTTTGTTCTAGTTCTGTAAAATATACCATTGGTAATTTGATAGGGATGCTGGTGTGGTTTTTAATGGAGTTAGTAATATAATACAATATCTAAGATAAAAAGTACACTGTATGGGATTAATGACAGTTTAGACCTGGCAGAAAAGATTAGTGAACTTGAAAACAGCAATAGAAGCTATGCAAAATGAAATACCATGTGAAAAAAAGATTGGAAATAAATAAAGAGTGCTTCACTGTGTGACAACTTCACACACACTGGTCTAATTTATAGTTTGAGTCCCCAAAGGAGAATAGGGAGGGGCATAGAAAGTATTTGAAAAAATAATGACCAAAATTGTATAAATTTAATGAACCTATAAACCCATAGATCCAAGAAGCTCAATAATACATAAGCACAAGTAACATGAAGAAAACACCAAAGTATGTCATAATCAAATTGTTTAAAATTAATTGTAAACAGAAAATCTTAAAATCAGGCCAAGTAAAGAAACACATTATGTACAATTATGTACAGAGGAACAAAGTTAAGAAAGAGACCATATTTTTCACTGGGAACAATGCAAGGTAGAAGACAGTGGAGCAACATCTGTAGAGTACTGAAAGAAGAAAAAAAGTCAACCTCACCCTAGAATTCTATCATTATTTATTTTGTTGTTCAAATTGTTCCATCTTTGGCCATTGGGAGCTCTTTCAGTTTTTCTCCTGTGTCCTTTTGAGAATTTTTTTTTTCTTTAGAACTTTGTTACTTTCTGACACTACAGGATGCTCCAGGTTCATTTAGTATTTTCTCAGCCCAGCCTTAGGATCAGCCATTTCTGGTTTCTTTTATTACAGAATGATTCTTAGAAACCAAGATTTGGGTGGTGGGTGTGCTCATTGTCACTGAGGTGTCAATCCTTTTAGGTCATTTAATTTATACACAAATCTATATTTTTATATTTGTTTGAAAGGATTCACTTTAGTTGGCTTTTTTTCTCATGGAGGACTATACTTACTTAATCTTTTCAATTCCTTACATTCCATCCAGCAAAGCATTCTATTTGACAAATTTGGCTAAAAGGCAAATGTGACTTACCTTCTGAAAAAAAAAAAGTTATACTGTTATGCATACTGAGATGATTCAGAATCACATCAATTAAGCAAACATTCCATAAGGAGGGATGGAATTTTGAGTAATCCAGGCAGAAAAAGAGTTTATTCTACAATGTATATGAACTATGCAAAAAGTTAGAAATTTAAAGCCTTTTCCCCTTGCCCTACTTCTATATGTTTCACATGCTAGATATTTGTGTTCCTGCCACCTGATACAATTCTATGCCTCAAGCAGTAATTATTGCTGATATGGATATGTCAGGATATGTCAGCTCCTCCTGCTCCTTGGCACCCCCTCATAATCAATTATCAAATGTTACTTATACTTATGCATTTTCTCACCTCCTATCTCTCTTTCCCCATCCCCACATTGAAGCAACGATTGTGTCCTATTTATTCTGTACCTGCTCATTCCTACTGACACTGCCATAGTTCATAAACTTCTCATCTCTCAGTAGTTTAGTGTCTTTATCTTTGGGTTTATTTCCACCTATGCATGCTCTCCTCAAACAGAATTGGTCTTTATAATACAAATCCATCTTATGTCACTTTGTTGCTAAAAATTATTCAAGGTCTCCTGTTTTTATGCAAGACAAGTCTCCAACACATTAGCATGATATGCCAGGATAACTTTTTCCCACCTCTCAGCCTCTAGTACATCCTACAACCATGCCACTGTGCTCCCAAACCTGAGGCTCTTCCTGTGTAGAAGAGCCTCCTTTTCTCCCTCAACTCAGGTATCATCTCTACCAGGTCTTCCTCATATGTCTTCTTCTGTATCACATACACTTTCCTTGCAACTTGTTTGTACTTTGTGTATACTTTTTCTGTCAACATGTAATTCTCTAAATGTTAAAACATAATTCTCATGCCAATGTTTCATTATCTCATTATTAAGGGAACCCATAAAATGAGTTCAAAGAGAATTTGAAAAACTGATTGTTACAATGAATGAGAACAAAAAGGAATAATGAATTAAGACTGCTAAATTAGATGCAGCCCTACTTTATGTCCTATAGGGTAATTAAATGTAACATTTGGGCTTATTTTCCCACCATTATAAAGAAAATCATCTCATCAGTTTCTTATGGGATAACTTCTAACTTTTCAGGGCTGTAAAACATCTGGGCTTAGTCAATAATACATAGTTAAAAATAAATAATCAAACTTTTCCCTAAAGAGTCAGATGACCCTTAGATGGACTTTTTCAACAATTGTCTTCTAGCATGATGTATTGATATGGCATCTCCTTGCTTTATTTCCAAGATTGGAGTAATTTTTATTAGTACTGTTATTGACTACCTTGATAGTGTACTTTTTAGTTCATTCAATCCTGGCACACACTGAACTTGAGGGAACTTAGATTATTGTTATTCAGACTAGGATATGTGTACCCCTTGGGATATGAGAAGACTTTCCAGGGGTTATATGGCCATTGATAGTTTTAAATACCTAATTTCCAGATTCTCACCTTAGGCAGGTACTCGTTACTACAGATACCTTGCTCCAAAAAGTGTCACTGCTTTGCATATTCTTCTTTCCCACATCCCCTTCCATAGTCATCCTTCACCCACTTCACTAAAGCCTCTCCACCCATTCCAAATCTGATCACAGACCCTGGTTTTAAATACTTCCAAGGGCCAAACAAGGGGACAGTTTGAGAAAGCTTCATCCCTGAGAGTGACATTTCATTTAAGCAACAGGCTCTTGTCAAGTCTCCAGTCACAGAGACTACTAACACCATGTTTATTTGGATTAAACAATAAAATGAGAACATTTCTGTCAGAATGTGAGTTGGATTTGGCTGACTTATTTGACAATGATGATTAGTTTTGGCAAATAAGTCAAAGGGTGTTTATTTTCCATAAAGTGAAAAAGCCAAATTGACCCCAAGAATTTTACAAAAAATTTTAAAATCCTGTCTGCAATATCCTGGAAAATACATCCTTTGTATCCGTAAACTAATGATAAAGCAATTGAAATGTCAACCTAAAAATGTATGTGAGGTTGAATAGGTTTTATTTGTTTGTTTGTTTAATATTGCTTTAAGAGGCAACAAGCAAAAAAATGAAGACAACTGCCTAGGAAGAAAATTCTGGACATCTGAACTCCAGTTGAAGCCACAGTCAACACCCTCATCTTTTTGTTGTTGACATGCTGAGCATTGTGGTGCCTCACTAGTTTTGTGTTGCCTCTCCCTTCAGCCTGGTCAGCTGATCTTTTTTCCACTGATTTGATTTTAGCACTCTGAAAGTTCGCTCAAAACTCACATATCTGTCCCCATTACTTAACGCCTCTAGTTGAATGGGTGGAAAGGTCCTAAAACCTGATCTCATCCTGGCTTCCTGTGGTATGTGTTTGGGAAGTGCAGGTCAACCAAGGTAGCTTGGATTATATTACTATTGACATAAAATTTAGATTTCCTGGCCAATTTCCCTGTGTCTGCTACCTTTTTCCTTGTGCACACTTCTTTTTTATTATCCTTATTACAATTATTTTTGTACCAAACAGCCTCTCTTTCTTTGTAGACTTTTATATTTTTGAAAAAAATACTTTGTGTTGAGAGGGGGAAGATGGCGGAAGAATAAGACGTGGAGATCACTTTCCTCCCCACAGATACATCAGAAATGCATCTACACGTGGAACAACTCCTACAGAACACCTACTGAACGCTGGCAGAAGACCTCAGACCTCCCAAAAGGCAAGAAACTCCCCACGTACCTGGGTAGCGCAAAAGAATAAACAGAGACAAAAGAATAGGGATGGGACCTGCACCAGTGGGAGGGAGCCATGATGGAGGAAATGTTTCCACACACTAGAAGCCCCTTCACGGGAGGAGACTGCGGGTGGCAAAGGGGGGGAGCTTCGCAGCCGTGGAGGTGAGTGCAGCCACAGTGGTGCGGACGGCAAAGCGGAGAGATTCCTGCACAGAGGATCGGTGCTGACCAGCACTCACCAGCCCAAGAGGCTTGTCTGCTCATCCGCCGGGTCAGGTGGGGCTGGGAGCTGAGGCTCAGAGCCCAGGGAGACAACTGGCAGTGTAAACACAGCCTGAAGGGGTGGGTGCACCAGGGCTAGCTGGAAGGGAGTCCAGGAAAAAGTCTGGACCTGCCGAAGAGGCAAGAGACTTTTTCTTCCCTCTTTGTATCCTGGTGCACAACGAGACGGAATTAAGAGCACTGCTTAAAGGAGTTCCAGAGACAGGCACAAGCCGCAGCTAAAAACACGGACCCCAGAGATGGGCATGAGACGCTAAGGCTGCTGCTGCTGCCACCAAGAAGCCTGTGTGCGAGCACAGGGCGCTATCCACACATCCCCTCCCAGGAGCCTGTGCAGCCCGCCACTGCTACGGTCCCAGGATCCAGGGACAACTTCCTCAGGAGAAGGCAAGGCATGCCTCAGGCTGGTGCAACGTCATGCTGACCTCTGCCGCTGCAGGCTCGCCCCGCATTCCATACCCCTCCCTCCCCCCAGCCAGAGTGAGCCAGAGCCCCCAAATCAGCGGCTCCTTTAACCCCATCCTGTCTGAGCAAAAAACAGACGCCCTCCGGTGACCTACAGGCAGAGGCAGGGCCACATCCAAAGCTGAACCCCGGGAGCTGTGGGAACAAAGAAGAGAAAGGGAAATCTCTCGCAGCAGCCTCAGGAGCAGTGGATTAAATCTCCGCAATCAACTTGATGTACCCTGCATCTGTTGAAAACCTGCATAGACAACGAATCATCCCAAATTTAGGAGGTGGACTTTGAGAGCAAGATTTATCATTTTTTCCCCTTTTCCTCTTTTTGTGAGTGTGTATGTGTATGCTTCTGTGTGAGATTTTGTCTGTATAGCTTTGCTTTCACCATTTGTCCTAGGGTTCTATCCGTCTGTTATTTTTTTTTTAACTTTAAAAAAAATTTTTTTCTTAATTATTTTTTATTTTAATAACTTTATTATATTTTACCTTACTTTATTTAGTTTCTTTATCCTCTTTCTTTCTTCCGTTTTTTCTTTCTTTCTTTCTTTTTACTTTTTCCTCACTTTTATTCTGAACTGTGTGGATGAAAGGCTCATAGTGCTGCAGCCAGGAGTCAGTGCTCTGCCTCTGAGGTGGGAGAGCCAACTTCAGGACACTGGTCCACAAGAGACATCACAGCTCCACGTAATATAAAATGGTGAAAATCTCCCAGAGATCTCCATCTCAACACCAACACCCAGCTTCACTCAACAACCAGTAAGCTACAGTGCTGGACACCCTATGCCAAACAACTAGCATGACAGCAACACAACCCCACCCATTAGCAGAGAGGCTGCCTAAAATCAAAGTAAGTCCACAGACACCCCAAAACATACCACCAGACATGGACCTGCCCACCAGAAAGACAAGATCCAGCCTCATCCACCAGAACACAGGCACTAGTCCCCTCCAACAGGAAGCCTACACAACACACTGAACAGACCTTAGCCACTGGGGACAGACACCAAAAACAAAGGGAACTACGAAACTGCAGACTGCAAAAAGGAGACCCCAAACACAGTAAGATAAGCAAAATGAGAAGACAGAAAAAAACACAGCAGATGAAGGAGCAAGATAAAAACCCACCAGACCTAACAAATGAAGAGAAAATAGGCAATCTACCTGAAAAAGAATTCAGAATAATGATAGTAAAGATGATCCAAAATCTTGGAAATAGAATAGAGAAAGTGCAAGAAACATTTAACAAGAACCTAGAAGAACTAATGATGAAACAAACAATGATGAACAACACAATAAATGAAATTAAAATTCTCTAGATGGGATCAATAGCAGAATAACTGAGGCAGAAGAACGGATAAGTGACCTGGAAGATAAAATAGTGGAAGTAACTACTGCAGAGCAGAATAAAGAAAAAAGAATGAAAAGAACTGAGGACAGTCTCAGAGACCTCTGGGACAACATTAAACACACCAATATTCGAATTATAGGGATTCCAGAAGAAGAAGAGAAAAAGAAAGGGACTGAGAAAATATTTGAGCAGATTACAGTTGAAAACTTCCCTAATATGGGAAAGGAAATAGTCAAGTCCAGGAAGCACAGAGAGTCCCATACAGAATAAATCCAAGGAGAAACATGCCAAGACACGTATTAATCAAACTGTCAAAAATTAAATACAAAGTAAACATATGAAAAGCAGCAAGGGAAAAACAACAAATAACACACAAGGAAATCCCCATAAGGTTAACAGCTGACCTTTCAGCAGACACTCTGCAAGCCAGAAGGGACTGGTAGGACATATTTAAAGTGATGAAGGAGAAAAACCTACAACCAAGATTACTCTATCCAGCAAGGATCTCTTTCCAATTTGATGGAGAAATTAAAACATTTACAGACAAGCAAAAGCAGAGAGAGTTCAACACCACCAAACCAGCTTTACAACAAATGCTAAAGGAACTTTTCTAGGCAAGAAACACAAGAGAAGGAAAAGACCTACAATAACGAACCCAAAACAATTAAGAAAAGGGGAATAGGAACATACATATCGATAATTACCTTAAATGTAAATGGACTAAATGCTCCCACCAAAAGACACAGATTGGCTGAATGGATACAAAAACAAAACCCATATATATGCTGTCTACAAGAGACCCACTTCAGACCTAGAGACACATACACACAGAAAGTGAGGGGATGAATAAAGATATTCCATGCAAATGGAAACCAAAAGAAAGCTGGAGTTGCAATTCTCAGGTCAGACAAAATAGACTTTAAAATAAAGACTATTACAAAACACCAAGAAGAACACTACATAATGATCAAGGGATCGATCCAAGAAGAAGATATAACAATTGTAAATATTTATGCACCCAACATAGGAGCACCACAATACATAAGGCAAATAGTAACACCCATAAAAGAGGAAATCGACAGTAACACATTCCTAGTAGGGGACATTAACACCCCACTTTCATGAATGGACAAATCATCTAAAATGAAAATAAATAAGGAAACACAAGCTTTAAATGATACATTAAACAAGATGGACTTAATTGATATTTATAGGACATTCCATCCAAAAACAACAGAATACACAATTTTCTCAAGTGCTCATGGAACATTCTCCAGGATATATCATATCTTGGGTCACAAATCAAGTCTTGGTAAATTTAAGAAAATTGAAATTTTATCAAGTATCTTTTCTGACCAAAACACTATGAGACTAGATATCCATTACAGGAAAATATCTGTAAAAAAAATACAAACACATGGAGGCTAAACAATACACTACTTAATAACGAAGTGATCACTGAAGAAATCAAAGAGGAAATAAAAGATACCTAGAAACAAATGACAATGAAAACACGACGATCCAAAACCTATGGGTTACAGCAAAAGCAGTTCTTAGAGGGAAGTTTATAGCAATACAATCCTACCTTAAGAAACAGGAAACATTTTGAATAAACAACCTAACCTTGCACCTAAAGCAATAAGAGAAAGAAGAACAAAAAACCCCAAGTTAGCAGAAGGAAAGAAATTTAAAGATCAGATCAGAAATAAATGAAAATGAAATGAAGGAAATAATAGCAAAGATCAATAAAACTAAAAGCTGGTTCTTTGAGAAGATAAACAAAATAGATAAACCATTAGCCAGACTCATCAAGAAAAAAAGGAAGAAGTCTCAAATCAATAGAATTAGAAATGAAAAAGGAGAAGTAAAAACTGACACTGCAGAAATACAAAAGATCATGAGAGATTACTACAAGCAACTCTATGCCAACAAAATGGACAACCTGGAAGAAATGGACAAGTTCTTAGAAATGCACAACCTGCCAAGACTGAATCAGGAAGAAATAGAAAATATGAACAGACCAATCACAAGCACTGAAATTGAAACTGTGATTAAAAATCTTCCAACAAAACAAAAGTCCAGGATCAGATGGCTTCACAGGTGAATTCTATCAAACATTTAGAGAAGAGCTAACACCTATCCTTCTCAAACTCTTCCAAAATATAGCAGAGCGAGGAACACTCCCAAATTCATTCTACGAGGCCACCATCACCTTGATACCAAAACCAGACAAGGATGTCACAAAGAAAGAAAACTACAGGCCAATATCACTGATGAACATAGATGCAAAAATCCTCAACAAAATACTAGCAAACAGAATCCAACAGCATATTGAAAGGATCATACACCATGATCAAGTGGGGTTTATTCCAGGAATGCAAGGATTCTTCAATATATGCAAATCAATCAATGTGATACACCATATTAACAAATTGAAGGAGAAAAACCATATGATCATCTCAGTAGATGCAGAGAAAGCTTTTTACAAAATTCAACACCCATTTATGATAAAAACCCTGCAGAAAGTAGGCATAGAGGGAACTTTCCTCAACATAATAAAGGCCATATATGACAAACACACAACCAACATCATCCTCAATGGTGAAAAACTGAAAGCATTTCCACTAAGCTCAGGAACAAGACAAGGTTGCCCACTCTCACCACTCTTATTCAATATAATTTTGGAAGTTTTAGCCACAGCAATCAGAGAAGAAAAGGAAATTAAAGGAATCCAAATCAGAAAAGAAGAAGTAAACCTGTCACTATTTGCAGATGACATGATACTATACATAGAGTATCCTAAAGATGCTACCAGAAAACTACTAGAGCTAATCAATGAATTTGGCAAAGTTGCAGGATACAAAATTAATGCACAGAAATCTCTTGCATTCCTATACACTAATGATGAAAAATCTGAAAGTGAAATCAAGAAAACACTCCCATTTACCATTGCAACAAAAAGAATAAAATATCTAGGAATAAACCCACCTAAAGAGACCAAAGACCTGTATGCAGAAAATTATAAGACACTGATGAAAGAAATTAAAGATGATACAAATAGATGGCGAGATATACCATGTTCTTGGATTGGAAGAATCAACATTGTGAAAATGGCTCTACTACCCAAAGCTATCTACAGATTGAATGCAATCCCTATCAAACTACCACTGGCATTTTTCACAGAATTAGAACAAAAAATTTCACAATTTGTATGGAAACACAAAAGACCCTGAATAGCCAAAGCAATCTTGAGAATGAAAAACGCAGCTGGAGGAAGCAGGCTCCCTGACTTCAGACTATACTACAAAGCTGCAGTAATCAAGACAGTATGGTACTGGCACAAAAACAGAAAGATAGCTCAATGGAACAGGATAGAAAGCTCAGAGATAAACCCACGCACATATGGTCACCTTATCTTTGATAAAGGAGTTAGGAATGCACAATGGAGAAAGGACAGCCTCTTCAATAAGTGGTGCTGGGAAAACTGGACAGCTACATGTAAAAGTATGGGAGTAGAGCACTCCCCAACACCATACAAAAAAATAAGCTCAAAATGGATTAAAGACCTAAATGTAAGGCCAGAAACTATCAAACTCTTAGAGGAAAACATAGACAGAACACTCTATGACATAAATCACAGCAAGACGCTTTTTGACCCACCTCGTAGAGAAATGGAAATAAAAACAAACAAAAAAACCCCAAATGGGACCAAATGAAACTTCAAAGCTTTGCACAGCAAAGGAAGCCATAAATGAGACCAAAAACAACCTCAGAATGGAGAAAATATTTGCAAATGAAGCAACTGACAAAAGATTAATTTTCAAAATTTACAAGCAGCTCATGCAGCTCAATAACAAAAAATCAAACAACCCAATCCAAAAATGGGCAGAAGATCTAAATAGACATTTCTCCAAAGAAGATATATAGAGTGTGAACAAACACATGAAAGAATGCTCAACATCATTAATCATTAGAGAAATGCAAATCAAAACCACAATGAGATATCATCTCACACCGGTCAGAATGGCCACCATAAAAAAAATCTAGAAACAATAAATGCTGGAGAGGGTGTGGAGAAAAGGGAACACTCTTGCACTACTGGTGGGAATGTGAATTGGTACAGCCACTATGGAGAACAATATGGAGGTTCCTTAAAAAACTACAAATAGAACTACCATATGACCCAGCAATCCCACTACTGGGCATATACCCTGAGAAAACCATAATTCATAAAGAGTCATGTACCAAAATGTTCATCGCAGCTCTATTTACGATAGCCCGGAGATGGAGACAACCTACGTGCCCATCATCAGATGAATGGATAAAGAAGATGTGGCACATATATACAATGGAATATTACTCAGCCATAAAAAGAAACGAAATTGAGCTCTTTGTAATGAGATGGATGGACCTAGAGTCTGTCATACAGAGTGAAGTAAGTCAGAAAGAGAAAGACAAATACCGTATGCTAACACATATATATGGAATTTAAGAAAATAAAATGTCATGAAGAACCTAGGGGTAAGACAGGAATAAAAACACAGACCTACTGGAGAACGGACTTGAGGATATGGGGAGGGGGAAGGGTGAGCTGTGACAAGGCAAGAGAGAGGCATGGACATATATACACTACCAAAAGTAAGGTAGATAGCTAGTGGGAAGCAGCCGCATAGCACAGGGGTATCAGCTCGGCGCTTTGTGACCACCTGGAGAGGTGGGATAGGGAGGGTGGGAGGGAGGGAGATGCAAGAGGGAAGAGATATGGGAACATATGTATAACTGATTCACTTTGTTATAAAGCAGAAACTAACACACCATTGTAAAGCAATTATACCCCAATAAAGATGTTAAAAAACAAACAAACAAAAATAAACAAACGGGACCTAATGAAACTTCAAAGCTTTTGCACAGCAAAGGAAACCATAAACAAGACCTAAAGACAACCCTCAGAATGGGAAAAAATATTTGCAAATGAAGCAACTGACAAAGGATTAATCTCCAAAATTTATAAGCAGCTCATGCAGCTCAATAACAAAAAAATAAACAATCCAATCCAAAAATGGAAGAAGACCTAAATAGACATTTCTCCACAGAAGATATACAGACTGCCAACAAACACGTGAAAGAATGCTCAACATCATTAATCATTAGAGAAATGCAAATCAAAACTACAATGAGATATCATCTCACACCGGTCAGAATGGCCATCATCAAAAAATCTAGAAAAAATAAATGCTGGAGAGGGTGTGGAGTAAAGGGAACACTCTTGCACTGCTGGTGGGAATGTGAATTGGTACAGCCACTATGGAGAACAGTATGGAGGTTCCTTAAAGAACTACAAATAGAACTACCATATGACCCAGCAATCCCACTACTGAGCATATACCCTGAGAAAACCATAATTCATAAAGAATCAGGTACCAAAATGTTCATTGCAGGTCTACTTACAATAGCCCAGAGATGGAAACAACCTAAGGGTCCATCATTGGATGAATGGATAAAGAAGATGTGGCACATATATACAATGGAATATTACTCAGCCATAGAAAGAAACGAAATTGAGCTATTTGTAATGAGGTAGATTGACCTAGTCTGTCATACAGAGTGAAGTAAGTCAGAAAGAGAAAGACAAATACCATATGCTAACACATATATATGGAATATAAGGAAAAAAATGTCTTGAAGAACCTAGGGATAAGACAGGAATAAAGACACAGACCTACTAGAGAATGGACTTGAGGATATAGGGAGGGGGAAGGGTAAGCTGTGACAAAGTGAGAGAGTGTCATGGACATATATACACTACCAAACATAAGGTAGATAGCTAGTGGGAATCAGCCGCATAGCACAGGGAGATCAGCTTGGTGCTTTGTGACCACCTGGAGAGGTGTAATAGGGAGGGTGGGAGGGAGGGAGATGCAAGAGGGAAGAGATATGAGAACATATGTATATGTATAACTGATTCACGTTGTTATAAAGCAGAAACTAACACACCATTGTAAAGCAATTATACTCCAATAAAGATGTATAAAAAAAAACCTCATTGTAGTAGACCCCTTGAATAAAGTCTTCCCTACTATCTTTAACAAGTGTCATAAATATTTTTTTCTTTAATAACACACACACACGCACACACGCAAACTCACACATGCTCAGTTTTATGCATGTGAAAAACATTTTTCACTATGTGTGCATTCTTATAATGGACATTTTTCTTTTTATTTTACAGTCCTTTTCCCCCCTTATCTCTCCTGCCCACTCTGTGCTCAGGGAGACCAATTTGATCACTTTGGTGTGTTATCTTTTTTTCTTCCTCCGTGTATTGATTCCCTATTGTGAGCTGGGTATTGTTCTAATCATAAGCCAGAGTCCTGCCTATATTGTGCCAAAAAGATAGGGAATAAACATTTTAACAAACAAATAAGATCATTAAGGATATTGATAATTACCATGGAAAAGATAAAGTAGAGAATTTATGAGCGTGGTTTTGCCTGATGTTTGAGGTATCCTCTCTGAAAAGCAGACATTTTAGTTAAGATCTGAATGATGATGAGGAAGCAGCAATGGGGAGATCTGAGAGGCAAGCAGTCAGAACAGGAGAAACAGCCTGTGTAAAAGGCCCAGAAATGAAATGAGTTTATGGTGGTTGAGAGACAAAGGCCAGTGTGACTGGAGCATCATAACTAAGAGCAATAGAGAGAAAGATGAAGCCAAGAGGTGTAGCCTCCATGAGGCAATGTCAATGTCCAAATGTGCTGGAGGCCATCAAATGTTTCAAGAGCGACACAATGATTTTTGTTTTGCAATGATTTCTCCAATTCTAGTATAGTGAATAGAGTGTAGGGGCCAGAGTGGACACACTGAGACCACTTAGGAGGCTGTTGCCAGAGTCCAGATGAGAAGTGGTAATGGGGATTGTGAGTGGCTGAATTCTGAAGTGTTGTGGAAGAAAAGTTTGATGGATGGGATATAAGGCTGAGACAGAACAAAGCAGAGTACATGAACAGAGCATGTGGATATGGGTTGTATGAGGATACTGGGATCCTGTGATATGACAAAGGTGAGCAGGACATGAGGGACAGTCTGGAGGTCAGAGCAGGATGGTCTCAGCAAGGAAGCAAGCACCAAGTCATCTGAAAGCCTGGTGAAGTCATTACACTTTCAACAGCAAGCGTTGGGCAGCCAACATGGCCCCAACCCATTCTTGGGAGCCTCCACATATCTCATAGTCTGCATAAATCATGACTGACTCATCTTTCTCCTGTGGGTAGGCATTAACTTATTTTCAATTTGTTTTTCATTTTTATTTTTGGTTTTTTTTTGTGGAGGGGGAAGGACATAATCAGTAAGGCTGCACATACATTTTTAGAGTGCCTGAAATGGATGGCTGAGTATAAGGTTATGTTATCAGTTATAATTAATTAACAGTGTCAAGTTACCTTCCAAAAATATAGTCATGGAAATCTTATGGACTTACCAATATTCTATGTACAATGTTTAATAATAAAAATATAGATATTTTGGCTGAGAAGGGAGCAGAGGATGTTTTGGAGCAGAGTATGACACAGAATCCCATATCTTTGGATACTAGAAGCTGACACACCACACTGCCTGGTGCATGAGTTTCACCTTTGACATCAAAGAGGACTTAGCTCCTTCATACTATTTAAAGGAATTTCTCAACCTCCTTGAAGATCCCCTTCATGTGAAAATTAGGGCTAATCCTATGGGGTTGTACTATGCTCATAGCACTTGGTACCTACTGAGAACATTCTGTCACACTTTCGCCTTCATGGTGTGTGGCCAGTCAATCCCACAGCTGGAATTTATCCAACATTTAAAGTAAACTGTTTTTGCACCTTGTGGAGTATACTAGAAACTGCTAGAAGGGGACACACAAAGTAAAACTCCTTAAGCCATATTTTTCTGATTCCTATATTTTTTGTGTGAGAGGAATTTTTATGGACTTAAATGACAAACTGAATCTGAATTTTGAGAGATTTCTATCTTAAAACAGAGGTATTACATACAAAGCAATCCAAAACAACTTAAGTGAAGGGACTGCAGTGATGATCCCCATTTTGTGTTGAGATGGAGTTGGGTTCTTTCTGACTTAGGAGCTTTCTTTTTAGTGTTTCTACACAGGAGGTTTTTTTTTTTTTTTAAATGAGGTCTTTTAGTTTCTAGCTGGGATCAATTCCTCTTCCCTACCTCTCACTCATTCAGGTACATACAATTATTTTTTTCAGCTACTATGTGCCAGATAGTGTTCTCAGCACTAGGAACACTGCCATGAACAAAGCCAATGACCTATCCACATGGGGTCTGCATTTCATGTGCCTCCCCAACTGTGCTTTGGAGTCATCATCAGAAGTCCTGGACATGTTGTCAAACCCAAGATTGTGTGCCCCACGTGGAGTGATACCAAACGGAAACACCGACATTTGGAGCAGAAAAAGTTTTATTTCAAGGGCCAAGCAAAGAGAACAGGCAGCTCATGCTCAAAAAGCCCAAACTTCGCTAATTGGTAACTGTTTGAATCTGCCCTTTGGAACTCAGGGAAGGTCTAGGAGGCTGACAGACCTTTTGCTACAAACAAGAAATGGGGGAAACATAAAGGCTTTTGTATCCATGAGGGACCCACAGGGTCCTGCTTGGTTTCAGGCACTGGAGAGTTTCATGTGCCTGGTGCTGGGACAAGCTGTCATCCCATACTTGCCTCCAACCAGAACAAATGACAGTTTATACCAAGCCCCAACCTTCCCAGGAAACTCCTGTTGTGACACTTTTTGTACCATTTTCCCTGCAACTTTTAGGATTTCACCTTGTACCCACAAGTACCATCAATAGACAAGGATGGTTAAGGCAGATTTGGAGAAGTTGGTCTGACCTTTATGTGAATTCCCTTCCCTGGGTGTTATGGGAGAGTCCTTGCCTAGATAGAGAATTGACACTCTTTCAGGATTGGCAGGTGCTGTGCCTGGGAGCATGCATTATGTTTTGGGCCATGATCTTTTCCAGAATTCCACTTCACAGGAAAACTTCTGTATTGTGGGAAACGGTCAGCCTTGAGAGCAAGCTGTGGACATGCCAGGCATACCACCGCTGCTCGAAGGGACTGTGCCTACTTGTTCCTCTCCTTGTTTCATTCCATGGGAGATAAATTACCAGGGCCCAGAGATCAGAAAGAATGTAAAATGAGACAAGCAAAGCTGTCTCCCCCCTGCACGTGCAGGTTATTTTGAATGATTCTGGGTTTATGGGTTTTCTCCCAGGGAAGTTAACCTTGAGCCGAGACAGTCTGTAGATAATGTAAACCACCATCTGGCAACCCTCCTTTTTCTAGTCTATATAATCTGCAACTGTAGCATAATAAAATTTGCCTTGCAACCATCAGTTGTCTTGGTCCTTCTGACCCCACTTGTCGGTGCTATTTCAGTTCCTTACCCCTTCTCTTCTGACCCTGGGCGGTGAAATCCTCTTTCTCTGGCTGGTCCTCGGCATTGTATATGTTTTTCAGTATAAACCAGATTACCTAAGCTTCTCTAGTCTTTAATTTCTATATAAGAAGAGTCTAGCCCCCTTGAGTGAATGCTGGAAGTCTAGCCCTTTATCAGGCCTCTGAAATTGTGCTTGTCCCACAGGTCTTTCCTGAAGGTTGCCTAAGCTCTCTTTTGCTCTGCATTCTTTCTCTCAACTCTTGCTCCATTTGCTGCATATCACTTCTTGCTCCCTATTCTCCAGTCTGATGCTGTTTGCAACACACAGTTCCTTGCTGTGGTTTTCTAAGGATTTTGGTTCTGAAGGTAATATATTGGTTGCAGTATTTAAGAAAACATTAGTATAGGCTTGCAGGTAACACCGGTACTTATGATAAGAAAATAACAAAATAAAACCAGGGTTTCGGATAAGGATGACATGGTCAATAACTGTGCTATTAAGGGAGGCTGGCCGGTCAAGCTCCTAGCCTGTACACCTGCATCACTTGCATTGCATTGAAAGTCTCTTTTTTTCCCTCTTTTTCATGATCTGCACACTGGTCTACAGGGCTTTGCTAACCCTGAAGGTGCCTCACCTGCATTTAAAAAAAAATTGAGGTGAAATTCACGTAACATAAATTAACAATTTTAAAGCATACAGTTCAGTGGCATTTAGAACATTCACAAGGTTGTGCAACCATCATCTCTATCTATTTCAAAAACATTGTTTATCACACCAAAGGAGACCCCCATATCCATCAAGCAGTCACTCCCCAATCCCTCCTCCCCAGCTTCTGGCAATCACAAATCTGCTTTCTGTTTCTGTGGCTATACCGACTTGATATTGCATATAAATGGAATTATGCAACATATGACCTTTTATGATTGACTTCTTTCACTTGTCATAACATTTTCGAGGTTCATCAACATTGTAGTATGTAGCATACTTCATTTCTTTTTTTTAAACTGTGATAAAAGATACATGAAATAAAATTTTATCATTTTAACTATGTTTACAGTTCTGCACCATTAAGTATTTTAGCATTTCTGTACAACCATCACCACCATCCATCTCCAGAACTTTTTCATCTTCCCAATGAAAGATGAAACTGAAACTCTGAATCCACTAAACAATAACTCCTTACTTCTTCCTCACCCCAGTCCCTGACAACCACCATTCTACTTTCTGTCTCTATCAATTTGACTACTCTAGGAACCTCACGTAAGTGGAATCATACAGTATTTTTTTTTGTGTGACTGGTTTATTTCACTTAGCTTAATATCCTCAAGATTCATCTGTGCTGTAGCATATTGCAGAATTTTCTTCTTTTTTTAACTGAATAATATTGTATGTATACCCTACATTTATTTATCTGTTCATCATTTGATGGGCATTTGGGTTGTTTCTACCTTTTGATTGTTATAAATAATGCTGCTATGAATATTTGTGTACAAATTATTGGAACACTTTTCAATTCTTTTGACTTTATACCTAGGAGTTCAATTGCTGCATCATAATTCTATGTGTAACTTTTTGAGAAACTCTCATACTGTTTTCCCCAGTGGTGAGACCATTTTTACATTTCCACCAGCAATGTAGGAAGGTTTCAATTTCTCCACATCCTTGCCAACACTTATTTTCTATTTTTGCTTTGTTTTGTCATAGTTATCATCTTGGGTGTGAGATGGTACCTCATTGAGGTTTTGACTTGAGTTTCCTTAACAACTAATGATGTTGAGCATCTTTTAGTGTTTATTGGCTGTAATCTTCTTTGGAGAAATATCTATCCAAGTCCTTGGCCCATATTTTGATTAAGTTGCTTGTCTTTTTGTTGTTGAGTTGTAAAAGTTTTCTTTTTCTAATTCTTAAAATATGATTTTTCCAGAATTGACATATATATTGTGTAAATTTAAGGTGATGATTTGATGCCTGTATGTACTGCAAAATAATTGCCATTTTACTGGATTAGTTAACATCTCCATCACCTCACATAATTACCTTTTTTTGGTGAGAGCATTTAAAATTTACTCTATTAGCAACTTCATGTACATAAAGTGGTATTATTAACTGTATCATCATGCTTTATATTACATCCCCAGAATTTACTCATCTTATAAATGGAAGTTTATGCATTTTGACAAACTCTCCCCATTTCCCACACCCCTTGACCCTGGCAGCCACTGTTCTGTCCTGTAAGAGTTCTTTATATATTCTGCATACTAGACCCAGGATCTCCCTTTAATTTAAAGGAGATCTTCAACCGCATGTTCCTCCTCAGGAGTCCAGACTTTCCAAGTGTCTCCACAAGGTCTGATAAAAGGAGAAAAATTTTCCTTTCATTCATAAAATCTTAAGACAAGACAGAGTCTTAGTAGAGTCCCCCTCCTTTTCCACAGAAGTCTTGGTTGCCCTGACTTCTTCTGAGAGTGGCTAGGAAATACAGTCTAACCATCCACAAATATTAGCTAGATGGTAAGCCCACAATCCTGGATAATGAGCCTGATTACTAGGGAAACAAAGCCAACTCCAAATATATTTTAGACTGTATCATATTGTCCTCTGTTACAGCCTTTGTTACCTTAGATACTGGTGAAGCTCACAGAACTGGGACCCAGAGAAACCTGTTGAGTTGGAGGCCCAAGACACTAGCCTCTCCACACCCTTTGCATTGCCTAACTCTGCAGAGGCAGGGAAACTTCTTCCTGATGCTGCAATCAATCCTGGTCGCAATTTCATATGCAGATCACTAAAAGTCATTCTTAGATAAGCTGCTTATTGATTCTGTGAAGTTTCTGAGGAAGTAAAACTGTCTGAGTTACAAACTGTAAGTGGCTTCTAAGCAGAACTGTTCTTCCCACATAGCACTGCAGTTATGACCAGAAATGGGGTATGGAAACATCTTTTCAACAAAAGTGGGTCACTTGTTACAAGGAATTCTATTATGCAGTGGAAAAAAGAAATGACAATGCTGAAGTTTTGAAAGGAAATCATTAATATTCTTAATCTCATCTAATAAAAATGATAAATGAAATATTGCCTGCCATATCAGTAAACAAAGGATGTTGCAGCAATTGCAACCACCCAAAACAGTGGGCTCTGAGGGAGTTCAGGATGGCAAAAAGGAATGCCCACCATCTTGCAGTCATCAGACTGCAGCCACCCCTGATAGTGCAGCCTGAGGAAACTCAGGATGAGAAAACTCAGGATACTGGCCCCAGATAGCTGAGGTGCATATCAAGGGAATGACTTCAGTGAATCTAGACTCTTGCATCTTCTCATACATAGAAAAGCAAAAAATTCTTTAACTTGAGATATCTAGTTTTGTTTTATTAACAGTAACATTTTGTTCTATGTGGTATTGTTGCAAAAACTCCTATATATTCTGGCCTCCCCGCCTTCCTCTTCAGAACAGTTTTCTCAGCATTTATCTGAGAGGCTCTCTTCAGGGCTTGAAGTCCTAAGAATGTCTCCTGAATAAAACATAACCCTCAACTTTTAGGTTGTGCTTTTTTTTTCAGTTGACAGTTCTGGTATTTTGGCAACCATGAAGGGACCAGAGCAGACTTCTCTCCTTTGCCTGAACTCTATGAGGATCCAGAGCCTTGGTACCAGCAGAGGCCTCTTAGGCCCATCCACTTCCTTCCACGAATTTGGGTGAATCTTTCCGGGTTCTAGGATCTCCTAGATCTAGGTGATGATCTTAAGTTTTATTCAGTTATGTTAAACTCCTCTCTGGAGGAGTAGGTCTTCCTTGAAACTTAGTGTCAAGAAGAGGTACCTGGATTATCCTCAGTGTAAGAGACAACGGGAAGATTTTTGCTTAGTTTAGACACTGAGTGGGTTATCCTCAGTGAAAGGCACTGGGAAGGTTTTACTCAGTTTAGACACTGAGTGGTTTATCCTCAGTTGAAAGACTGGGAAGACTTTGCTCAGTTAAAGGCTGAGTGGTGTTGAACTGGGTAATTAGTGGGAAGACTGGCCTGTTGTTTTTCCTTGAATTGGCTATACTAGTGATGGTAATTCAACAAACCAACCTCTGAATGGGGTATAAAAGTTTTCAGAGAAAAACAAAAAGAAAGAACAGATTGCCAGCCTCCGACTAACACCCCAGTCAGGTTTATGTATGTACAAAACTTACACTTACAAGTACTTACTTAGTTAGAAATTAAAGGAAACCTCACTCTAAAAATGAGGGGCCTCTTTTATTTCATACACAGTTAAGTTAAATTAAATCAAGTTTAATAAGCTGGCTTGATAAAAATATCTTTGCAAAATTCTGATTTTAAACGAAGGCCTTCAAGGGGGAACTTACATTTCTCTTTCTGTGTCTTTGAGATGTAAATGTTCTACATGATGATCTTCCTAGGGTGTTCTGTTTGTGTCTGTATGTGTTTGGAAAATTGATCTCTGGGAGATCAATTTTTGGGAGTAAGCTTTCTTATAAAGGAGGCATTCTCCCCCATCCTCTTATGGGAAAGATTTTTGCATCTTATTGGTTTGAATCACTTAGCAGCGTTACACTAAGGAAGGGCAACGACGACTGCCTCATGGAAACTGCTGCGTGCCTACCATTCTGCATGCAATTCAGGGCCTTCATTTGAGGCTTCTGCTCAGTGGAGTTTTATGGTAACTACAGGGCAGGGAGGATGAGCTCCCAAACAGGAACGGGAAGGCACCCTGTTTCTTTCATGGAAACTCTTTCTCTTCTCAGAGCCACGCCTGCACGGATGAGAATCCGGGCCACATCAGTGCTTTCCAGGTAGCTTCGAGGCCGCATAAATGCAGCTTTCAAGGCGGGAAAGCAAGGCTTGTCTCAAACGGCCATTTCCAGGTTGACATGGGGCAGACTCTTCCGTGGTTTCTACCAAGTCAAAGAGACCTAGCTTCTCACGGAGTCCTTCCACAATCAACTTTTCTATGCAGGGTATTCTTCCTGAGGTGAACGGCCTGAACGAAAGAATGCGCTAGGTTTCTTGGGTCCTGCGAATCGTCCCAAAGCCTGCGGCTTTACACCAGAAACTGTGCTCTGGTTGCACTTGGAATCCCCCCCCTCGCCCTCCCCAAGCCGATATTCTCCTTGAGTTAGGTTGACTTCAGGTATGAGGTCCTGGAGGGAATTGTAAGCAAAGTGCTTCTCTCAGTACAGCTCTGACTACGGTAATGAGGCACACTTCCATGGCCTTCTGCAACTAGAGCTACAAATACGTTCCTGAGGCTGTTGGTGAGCTGAGGCGATCTGGCTCCCCAGAGGCAGCGTGAAAGCTGCTGCCCTTCACTCGGCACGCACACGGGTACTCGGAAGTGTCTAGGGGTGTGAATGTGGCTCTTCAGCTCAGGAGAGCCCGGGGGTCCTCAGTGTCCTTGTACGGAAACGGGTGCTGCCGCGAGGAGTCTAGCAGACCCGAAAAGCTTACTACCGTTCCACTGAAGCAGAAGAGAGAGCTAAGTCCTCCTGGGAGCTGCTGCACTCCTGCCCTGCTGCACGGCATATCAGGGCCCTCCTTCGAAGCTAGGCCTCACCTGGAGCTTCCCCTTAGCTACCGAACAGGACAGGGTGAGCTCTGACCGAGAAACTGGAATGCCCCGGTTCCTCGTGAAACCGTCTTTTCCCTCTCGCAGCCATGCCTGCCGTGAGAGGAGGCCCGACAACAGCAGTGTTTTCCAGGGAGCTGCAAGGCGCATAACAGGACCTTTCAAGGTGCCAAAACAAGGCCAGTCCCATCAGGCAGCAGCTCCAGGAAGACACGCAGCGTAAGTGTCTGTGGTTTCTGTCAAGTCAAAAGAGACCTAGCGACATACTTGGCTCTTCCCTGATTCAACTTTCCTACACAGGACGTTCTGCGTGTAGCGAACTGCCGGGACCACAGAGTGCCCCAGGTCTCGCAGGGTCCTGTGCATCTACCGAAACCCTGAAGTGTTCCACAGAGATCTGTGCTTTGGCGGAATTGGTAACGCAGGCCGCCTTTGCACCTGAGCTACGGTGACTTCAGGTACGAGTGCCTAGAGGGACTAGCAAGCGCAGAGTTCTTCTCAGTACAGCTCAGACCAGGGCAATGTGGCCGACTTCCGTGGCATGCTGTACCTGCTAGAAACGTGTTCCTGAATCCGTTGGTGAGCTGAAGCAATCTAGCTCCCCCCAGGAGAGAGTGCAGTGTGTTACGCTTCACTCGGCCTGGCCAGGGGCACCCAGAAGGGCCTACGTGTCTGAGTGTGGCCCAGCAGGCCCAGGGGAGCCCGAGGGTACTCAGAGTTCTTGTAGGGACACGGGTGATGACGCCAGGGGGCCAGGAGTCCTGACAGGATTAGTACCGTTACACGAGGGCAGGAGTGCGACAAAGGCCTCAAGGAAAAGGCCGCAAAACTACCCTTCTGGATGGCAAATCAGGGCCCTAGGTAGAGGCTACGGCCCACGTTGGGATTCCCCTTCGCTCTAGAGCAGGGCAGGGTATGCTCCCGCCCAGGGCCTGAAAGCACCCTCTTCCTTTCGAGAAAACTCTGTTGCTTCCTGAGCCATGCCTGCAGTGAGTACAAGTCCAGCAACCAAAGCGTTGTTCAGGAAGCTTCAAGGCCGCATGAATGGAGCTTTCAAGCCGGGAAGACCAGGCTTGCCTCAGAGGGCTGCCTTTTCCAGGTTTACGTGCAGAAGAAGCGTCTGTGGTTTCTCACAAGTCCAAAGAGACCTAGCTGCTCACTGGGTCCCTCGAGAATCATCTTCTCTAGGCAGGGTGCCCTGCGTGTAGCGAACTGCTTAAATGAAAGAACGCCTTAGGTGTCGTAGGCTCACGTGCATCTTCCGAATGCCTGCAGCGTTACCCTAGAAACTGTGCTCTAGAGGCCCTTGGACGGCAAGCCGACTTACTCCCTGAGGTAGGTTGACTTCAGGCATGAGGTCCTAGAAGGAATTGTAAGCAAGACGTTTTGCTCAGCGCAGCTCCGACTACAGTGATGATGCAGCCTTCCGTGGCCTGCTGCCCAAGCTACCACAGTGTTCCCGAGGCTGTTGGTGTGCTGAGGAAATCTAGCTCCCCCGAGGCAGTGTGCAAGCTGCTGCCCGTCACTCGGCACACACACGAGTATTCCAAAGTGCCTCCGGGTCTGAATGTTGCTCTTCGACTCGGAAGAGCCTCGGGGTACTCAGTGTCCTTGTACGGAAACGGGTGCTGCCGGGAGGAGTCTAGGGGTCCCGAAGAGCTTCCAACCCTTCCACTGAAGCGGAAGAGAGAACTAAGGCCTCATGGAAGCTGCTGCACTCCTACCCTGCTGCGTGGCATATCAGGGTGCTCCTTCGAAGCTAGGCCTCGCTTGGAGTTTCCCCTTAGCTATACAACAGGACAGGATGAGCTCTGACCGAGAAAGTGGAGCACCCCGGTTCCATGTGAAACCGTCTCTTCCCTCTCACAGCCATGCCTGCCGTGAGAAGAGGCCCGGCAACAGCAGTGTTTCTCAGGGAGCTTCAAGGCGCAATAGAGGATTCTTCAAGGTGCGGAAACAAGGCTGGTCCCATCGGGCACCAGCCCCAGGATGACACGGAGCATAAGTAGCTGTGCTTTCTATCCAAGGCAAAAGCGACCTAGTACATACTTGCTTCAAGCGTTCTTCACAGGGTGCTCTGGGTGTACCAAACTGCCTAGCCCAAGGAATGCCTTTGGTCTCCTAGGGTCCCTTGCCTCTACTAAAAGCCTGAAGTGTTACACAGAGACCTGTGCTTTCGTGGAAGTTGGAAGGCAAGCCGCCTTTCCCCCTGAGATACGGTGACTTCGGGTATGAGTTCCTAGAAGGGCAGCTTCCAAAGTCCGGCAGTGTTACACGGAGAACGGTGCTCTAGTTGCAGTGGGAGCACTAGTTGAATGCCTCCTTGCGGTGGGGTGACTTCAGAGATGAGGTGCTAGGGATACTGAAAAGCAGAGGGATTGTCTCAGTGCAGCTCAGACAAGGGCGATGAGGCAGAAGCCCACGGCACGCTGCACTGGCTAGAACCGTGTTCCGCTAACTGCTGGAGAGCTGAGGAAATCTAGCTCTCCCAAGGGAGTGTGCAAATGCTGCCGAGCAATAGGCGTACGCACAGGGGTACTCCGAAGGGCTTCCCGGGCTGGACGTTGCTCGGGAGGCCCAGGGGTCCGTGGACTACACAGCGTCCTTGTACAGAGACACGGGCCGACGCGAGGCGCCTAGGAATCCTGAGAAGCTCAGCAGCGTTACACTAAGGAAGGGCAACGACGACTGCCTCATGGAAACTGCTGCGCGCCTACCATTCTGCATGCAATTCAGGGCCTTCATTTGAGGCTTCTGCTCAGTGGAGTTTTAAGGTAACTATAGGGCAGGGAGGATGAGCTCCCAAACAGGAACGGGAAGGCACCCTGTTTCTTTCATGGAAACTCTTTCTCTTCTCAGAGCCACGCCTGCACGGATGAGAATCCGGGCCACATCAGTGCTTTCCAGGTAGCTTCGAGGCCGCATAAATGCAGCTTTCAAGGCGGGAAAGCAAGGCTTGTCTCAAACGGCCATTTCCAGGTTGACATGGGGCAGACTCTTCCGTGGTTTCTACCAAGTCAAAGAGACCTAGCTTCTCACGGAGTCCTTCCACAATCAACTTTTCTATGCAGGGTATTCTTCCTGAGGTGAACGGCCTGAACGAAAGAATGCGCTAGGTTTCTTGGGTCCTGCGAATCGTCCCAAAGCCTGCGGCTTTACACCAGAAACTGTGCTCTGGTTGCACTTGGAATCCCCCCCTCGCCCTCCCCAAGCCGATATTCTCCTTGAGTTAGGTTGACTTCAGGTATGAGGTCCTGGAGGGAATTGTAAGCAAAGTGCTTCTCTCAGTACAGCTCTGACTACGGTAATGAGGCACACTTCCATGGCCTTCTGCAACTAGAGCTACAAATATGTTCCTGAGGCTGTTGGTGAGCTGAGGCGATCTAGCTCCCCCGAGGCAGCGTGAAAGCTGCTGCCCTTCACTCGGCACGCACACGGGTACTCGGAAGTGTCTAGGGGTGTGAATGTGGCTCTTCAGCTCAGGAGAGCCCGGGGGTCCTCAGTGTCCTTGTACGGAAACGGGTGCTGCCGCGAGGAGTCTAGCAGACCCGAAAAGCTTACTACCGTTCCACTGAAGCAGAAGAGAGAGCTAAGGCCTCCTGGGAGCTGCTGCACTCCTACCCTGCTGCACGGCATATCAGGGCCCTCCTTCGAAGCTAGGCCTCACCTGGAGCTTCCCCTTAGCTACCGAACAGGACAGGGTGAGCTCTGACCGAGAAACTGGAATGCCCCGGTTCCTCGTGAAACCGTCTTTTCCCTCTCGCAGCCATGCCTGCCGTGAGAGGAGGCCCGACAACAGCAGTGTTTTCCAGGGAGCTGCAAGGCGCATAACAGGACCTTTCAAGGTGCCAAAACAAGGCCAGTCCCATCAGGCCGCAGCTCCAGGAAGACACGCAGCGTAAGTGTCTGTGGTTTCTGTCAAGTCAAAAGAGACCTAGCGACATACTTGGCTCTTCCCTGATTCAACTTTCCTACACAGGACGTTCTGCGTGTAGCGAACTGCCGGGACCACAGAGTGCCCCAGGTCTCGCAGGGTCCTGTGCATCTACCGAAACCCTGAAGTGTTCCACAGAGATCTGTGCTTTGGCGGAATTGGTAACGCAGGCCGCCTTTGCACCTGAGCTACGGTGACTTCAGGTACGAGTGCCTAGAGGGACTAGCAAGCGCAGAGTTCTTCTCAGTACAGCTCAGACCAGGGCAATGTGGCCGACTTCCGTGGCATGCTGGACTTGCTAGAAGCGTGTTCCTGAATCCGTTGGTGAGCTGAAGCAATCTAGCTCCCCCCAGGAGAGAGTGCAGTGTGTTACGCTTCACTCGGCCTGGCCAGGGGCACCCAGAAGGGCCTACGTGTCTGAGTGTGGCCCAGCAGGCCCAGGGGAGCCTGAGGGTACTCAGAGTTCTTGTAGGGACACGGGTGCTGACACCAGGGGGCCAGGAGTCCTGACAGGATTAGTACCGTTACACGAGGGCAGGAGTGCGACAAAGGCCTCAAGGAAAAGGCCGCAAAACTACCCTTCTGGATGGCAAATCAGGGCCCTAGGTAGAGGCTCCGGCCCACGTTGGGATTCCCCTTCGCTCTAGAGCAGGGCAGGGTATGCTCCCGCCCAGGGCCTGAAAGCACCCTCTTCCTTTCGAGAAAACTCTGTTGCTTCCTGAGCCATGCCTGCAGTGAGTACAAGTCCAGCAACCAAAGCGTTGTTCAGGAAGCTTCAAGGCCGCATGAATGGAGCTTTCAAGCCGGGAAAACCAGGCTTGCCTCAGAGGGCTGCCTTTTCCAGGTTTACGTGCAGAAGAAGCGTCTGTGGTTTCTAACAAGTCCAAAGAGACCTAGCTGCTCACTGGGTCCCTCGAGAATCATCTTCTCTAGGCAGGGTGCCCTGCGTGTAGCGAACTGCTTAAATGAAAGAACGCCTTAGGTGTCGTAGGCTCACGTGCATCTTCCGAATGCCTGCAGCGTTACCCTAGAAACTGTGCTCTAGAGGCCCTTGGACGGCAAGCCGACTTACTCCCTGAGGTAGGTTGACTTCAGGCATGAGGTCCTAGAAGGAATTGTAAGCAAGACGTTTTGCTCAGCGCAGCTCCGACTACAGTGATGATGCAGCCTTCCGTGGCCTGCTGCCCAAGCTACCACAGTGTTCCCGAGGCTGTTGGTGTGCTGAGGAAATCTAGCTCCCCCGAGGCAGTGTGCAAGCTGCTGCCCGTCACTCGGCACACACACGAGTATTCCAAAGTGCCTCCGGGTCTGAATGTTGCTCTTCGACTCGGAAGAGCCTCGGGGTACTCAGTGTCCTTGTACGGAAACGGGTGCTGCCGGGAGGAGTCTAGGGGTCCCGAAGAGCTTCCAACCCTTCCACTGAAGCAGAAGAGAGAACTAAGGCCTCATGGAAGCTGCTGCACTCCTACCCTGCTGCGTGGCATATCAGGGTGCTCCTTCGAAGCTAGGCCTCGCTTGGAGTTTCCCCTTAGCTATACAACAGGACAGGATGAGCTCTGACCGAGAAAGTGGAGCACCCCGGTTCCATGTGAAACCGTCTCTTCCCTCTCACAGCCATGCCTGCCGTGAGAAGAGGCCCGGCAACAGCAGTGTTTCTCAGGGAGCTTCAAGGCGCAATAGAGGATTCTTCAAGGTGCGGAAACAAGGCTGGTCCCATCGGGCACCAGCCCCAGGATGACACGGAGCATAAGTAGCTGTGCTTTCTATCCAAGGCAAAAGCGACCTAGTACATACTTGCTTCAAGCGTTCTTCACAGGGTGCTCTGGGTGTACCAAACTGCCTAGCCCAAGGAATGCCTTTGGTCTCCTAGGGTCCCTTGCCTCTACTAAAAGCCTGAAGTGTTACACAGAGACCTGTGCTTTCGTGGAAGTTGGAAGGCAAGCCGCCTTTCCCCCTGAGATACGGTGACTTCGGGTCTGAGTTCCTAGAAGGGCAGCTTCCAAAGTCCGGCAGTGTTACACGGAGAACGGTGCTCTAGTTGCAGTGGGAGCACTAGTTGAATGCCTCCTTGCGGTGGGGTGACTTCAGAGATGAGGTGCTAGGGATACTGAAAAGCAGAGGGATTGTCTCAGTGCAGCTCAGACAAGGGCGATGAGGCAGAAGCCCACGGCACGCTGCACTGGCTAGAACCGTGTTCCGCTAACTGCTGGAGAGCTGAGGAAATCTAGCTCTCCCAAGGGAGTGTGCAAATGCTGCCGAGCAATAGGCGTACGCACAGGGGTACTCCGAAGGGCTTCCCGGGCTGGACGTTGCTCGGGAGGCCCAGGGGTCCGTGGACTACACAGCGTCCTTGTACAGAGACACGGGCCGACGCGAGGCGCCTAGGAATCCTGAGAAGCTCAGCAGCGTTACACTAAGGAAGGGCAACGACGACTGCCTCATGGAAACTGCTGCGCGCCTACCATTCTGCATGCAATTCAGGGCCTTCATTTGAGGCTTCTGCTCAGTGGAGTTTTAAGGTAACTATAGGGCAGGGAGGATGAGCTCCCAAACAGGAACGGGAAGGCACCCTGTTTCTTTCATGGAAACTCTTTCTCTTCTCAGAGCCACGCCTGCACGGATGAGAATCCGGGCCACATCAGTGCTTTCCAGGTAGCTTCGAGGCCGCATAAATGCAGCTTTCAAGGCGGGAAAGCAAGGCTTGTCTCAAACGGCCATTTCCAGGTTGACATGGGGCAGACTCTTCCGTGGTTTCTACCAAGTCAAAGAGACCTAGCTTCTCACGGAGTCCTTCCACAATCAACTTTTCTATGCAGGGTATTCTTCCTGAGGTGAACGGCCTGAACGAAAGAATGCGCTAGGTTTCTTGGGTCCTGCGAATCGTCCCAAAGCCTGCGGCTTTACACCAGAAACTGTGCTCTGGTTGCACTTGGAATCCCCGCCCTCGCCCTCCCCAAGCCGATATTCTCCTTGAGTTAGGTTGACTTCAGGTATGAGGTCCTGGAGGGAATTGTAAGCAAAGTGCTTCTCTCAGTACAGCTCTGACTACGGTAATGAGGCACACTTCCATGGCCTTCTGCAACTAGAGCTACAAATATGTTCCTGAGGCTGTTGGTGAGCTGAGGCGATCTAGCTCCCCCGAGGCAGCGTGAAAGCTGCTGCCCTTCACTCGGCACGCACACGGGTACTCCGAAGTGTCTAGGGGTGTGAATGTGGCTCTTCAGCTCAGGAGAGCCCGGGGGTCCTCAGTGTCCTTGTACGGAAACGGGTGCTGCCGCGAGGAGTCTAGCAGACCCGAAAAGCTTACTACCGTTCCACTGAAGCAGAAGAGAGAGCTAAGGCCTCCTGGGAGCTGCTGCACTCCTACCCTGCTGCACGGCATATCAGGGCCCTCCTTCGAAGCTAGGCCTCACCTGGAGCTTCCCCTTAGCTACCGAACAGGACAGGGTGAGCTCTGACCGAGAAACTGGAATGCCCCGGTTCCTCGTGAAACCATCTTTTCCCTCTCGCAGCCATGCCTGCCGTGAGAGGAGGCCCGACAACAGCAGTGTTTTCCAGGGAGCTGCAAGGCGCATAACAGGACCTTTCAAGGTGCCAAAACAAGGCCAGTCCCATCAGGCCGCAGCTCCAGGAAGACACGCAGCGTAAGTGTCTGTGGTTTCTGTCAAGTCAAAAGAGACCTAGCGACATACTTGGCTCTTCCCTGATTCAACTTTCCTACACAGGACGTTCTGCGTGTAGCGAACTGCCGGGACCACAGAGTGCCCCAGGTCTCGCAGGGTCCTGTGCATCTACCGAAACCCTGAAGTGTTCCACAGAGATCTGTGCTTTGGCGGAATTGGTAACGCAGGCCGCCTTTGCACCTGAGCTACGGTGACTTCAGGTACGAGTGCCTGGAGGGACTAGCAAGCGCAGAGTTCTTCTCAGTACAGCTCAGACCAGGGCAATGTGGCCGACTTCCGTGGCATGCTGGACCTGCTAGAAGCGTGTTCCTGAATCCGTTGGTGAGCTGAAGCAATCTAGCTCCCCCCAGGAGAGAGTGCAGTGTGTTACGCTTCACTCGGCCTGGCCAGGGGCACCCAGAAGGGCCTACGTGTCTGAGTGTGGCCCAGCAGGCCCAGGGGAGCCTGAGTGTACTCAGAGTTCTTGTAGGGACACGGGTGCTGACACCAGGGGGCCAGGAGTCCTGACAGGATTAGTACCGTTACACGAGGGCAGGAGTGCGACAAAGGCCTCAAGGAAAAGGCCGCAAAACTACCCTTCTGGATGGCAATTCAGGGCCCTAGGTAGAGGCTACGGCCCACGTTGGGATTCCCCTTCGCTCTAGAGCAGGGCAGGGTATGCTCCCGCCCAGGGCCTGAAAGCACCCTCTTCCTTTCGAGAAAACTCTGTTGCTTCCTGAGCCATGCCTGCAGTGAGTACAAGTCCAGCAACCAAAGCGTTGTTCAGGAAGCTTCAAGGCCGCATGAATGGAGCTTTCAAGCCGGGAAGACCAGGCTTGCCTCAGAGGGCTGCCTTTTCCAGGTTTACGTGCAGAAGAAGCGTCTGTGGTTTCTAACAAGTCCAAAGAGACCTAGCTGCTCACTGGGTCCCTCGAGAATCATCTTCTCTAGGCAGGGTGCCCTGCGTGTAGCGAACTGCTTAAATGAAAGAACGCCTTAGGTGTCGTAGGCTCACGTGCATCTTCCGAATGCCTGCAGCGTTACCCTAGAAACTGTGCTCTAGAGGCCCTTGGACGGCAAGCCGACTTACTCCCTGAGGTAGGTTGACTTCAGGCATGAGGTCCTAGAAGGAATTGTAAGCAAGATGTTTTGCTCAGCGCAGCTCCGACTACAGTGATGATGCAGCCTTCCGTGGCCTGCTGCCCAAGCTACCACAGTGTTCCCGAGGCTGTTGGTGTGCTGAGGAAATCTAGCTCCCCCGAGGCAGTGTGCAAGCTGCTGCCCGTCACTCGGCACACACACGAGTATTCCAAAGTGCCTCCGGGTCTGAATGTTGCTCTTCGACTCGGAAGAGCCTCGGGGTACTCAGTGTCCTTGTACGGAAACGGGTGCTGCCGGGAGGAGTCTAGGGGTCCCGAAGAGCTTCCAACCCTTCCACTGAAGCAGAAGAGAGAACTAAGGCCTCATGGAAGCTGCTGCACTCCTACCCTGCTGCGTGGCATATCAGGGTGCTCCTTCGAAGCTAGGCCTCGCTTGGAGTTTCCCCTTAGCTATACAACAGGACAGGATGAGCTCTGACCGAGAAAGTGGAGCACCCCGGTTCCATGTGAAACCGTCTCTTCCCTCTCACAGCCATGCCTGCCGTGAGAAGAGGCCCGGCAACAGCAGTGTTTCTCAGGGAGCTTCAAGGCGCAATAGAGGATTCTTCAAGGTGCGGAAACAAGGCTGGTCCCATCGGGCACCAGCCCCAGGATGACACGGAGCATAAGTAGCTGTGCTTTCTATCCAAGGCAAAAGCGACCTAGTACATACTTGCTTCAAGCGTTCTTCACAGGGTGCTCTGGGTGTACCAAACTGCCTAGCCCAAGGAATGCCTTTGGTCTCCTAGGGTCCCTTGCCTCTACTAAAAGCCTGAAGTGTTACACAGAGACCTGTGCTTTCGTGGAAGTTGGAAGGCAAGCCGCCTTTCCCCCTGAGATACGGTGACTTCGGGTCTGAGTTCCTAGAAGGGCAGCTTCCAAAGTCCGGCAGTGTTACACGGAGAACGGTGCTCTAGTTGCAGTGGGAGCACTAGTTGAATGCCTCCTTGCGGTGGGGTGACTTCAGAGATGAGGTGCTAGGGATACTGAAAAGCAGAGGGATTGTCTCAGTGCAGCTCAGACAAGGGCGATGAGGCAGAAGCCCACGGCACGCTGCACTGGCTAGAACCGTGTTCCGCTAACTGCTGGAGAGCTGAGGAAATCTAGCTCTCCCAAGGGAGTGTGCAAATGCTGCCGAGCAATAGGCGTACGCACAGGGGTACTCCGAAGGGCTTCCCGGGCTGGACGTTGCTCGGGAGGCCCAGGGGTCCGTGGACTACACAGCGTCCTTGTACAGAGACACGGGCCGACGCGAGGCGCCTAGGAATCCTGAGAAGCTCAGCAGCGTTACACTAAGGAAGGGCAACGACGACTGCCTCATGGAAACTGCTGCGCGCCTACCATTCTGCATGCAATTCAGGGCCTTCATTTGAGGCTTCTGCTCAGTGGAGTTTTAAGGTAACTATAGGGCAGGGAGGATGAGCTCCCAAACAGGAACGGGAAGGCACCCTGTTTCTTTCATGGAAACTCTTTCTCTTCTCAGAGCCACGCCTGCACGGATGAGAATCCGGGCCACATCAGTGCTTTCCAGGTAGCTTCGAGGCCGCATAAATGCAGCTTTCAAGGCGGGAAAGCAAGGCTTGTCTCAAACGGCCATTTCCAGGTTGACATGGGGCAGACTCTTCCGTGGTTTCTACCAAGTCAAAGAGACCTAGCTTCTCACGGAGTCCTTCCACAATCAACTTTTCTATGCAGGGTATTCTTCCTGAGGTGAACGGCCTGAACGAAAGAATGCGCTAGGTTTCTTGGGTCCTGCGAATCGTCCCAAAGCCTGCGGCTTTACACCAGAAACTGTGCTCTGGTTGCACTTGGAATCCCCCCCTCGCCCTCCCCAAGCCGATATTCTCCTTGAGTTAGGTTGACTTCAGGTATGAGGTCCTGGAGGGAATTGTAAGCAAAGTGCTTCTCTCAGTACAGCTCTGACTACGGTAATGAGGCACACTTCCATGGCCTTCTGCAACTAGAGCTACAAATACGTTCCTGAGGCTGTTGGTGAGCTGAGGCGATCTGGCTCCCCCGAGGCAGCGTGAAAGCTGCTGCCCTTCACTCGGCACGCACACGGGTACTCGGAAGTGTCTAGGGGTGTGAATGTGGCTCTTCAGCTCAGGAGAGCCCGGGGGTCCTCAGTGTCCTTGTACGGAAACGGGTGCTGCCGCGAGGAGTCTAGCAGACCCGAAAAGCTTACTACCGTTCCACTGAAGCAGAAGAGAGAGCTAAGGCCTCCTGGGAGCTGCTGCACTCCTACCCTGCTGCACGGCATATCAGGGCCCTCCTTCGAAGCTAGGCCTCACCTGGAGCTTCCCCTTAGCTACCGAACAGGACAGGGTGAGCTCTGACCGAGAAACTGGAATGCCCCGGTTCCTCGTGAAACCGTCTTTTCCCTCTCGCAGCCATGCCTGCCGTGAGAGGAGGCCCGACAACAGCAGTGTTTTCCAGGGAGCTGCAAGGCGCATAACAGGACCTTTCAAGGTGCCAAAACAAGGCCAGTCCCATCAGGCAGCAGCTCCAGGAAGACACGCAGCGTAAGTGTCTGTGGTTTCTGTCAAGTCAAAAGAGACCTAGCGACATACTTGGCTCTTCCCTGATTCAACTTTCCTACACAGGACGTTCTGCGTGTAGCGAACTGCCGGGACCACAGAGTGCCCCAGGTCTCGCAGGGTCCTGTGCATCTACCGAAACCCTGAAGTGTTCCACAGAGATCTGTGCTTTGGCGGAATTGGTAACGCAGGCCGCCTTTGCACCTGAGCTGCGGTGACTTCAGGTACGAGTGCCTAGAGGGACTAGCAAGCGCAGAGTTCTTCTCAGTACAGCTCAGACCAGGGCAATGTGGCCGACTTCCGTGGCATGCTGGACTTGCTAGAAGCGTGTTCCTGAATCCGTTGGTGAGCTGAAGCAATCTAGCTCCCCCCAGGAGAGAGTGCAGTGTGTTACGCTTCACTCGGCCTGGCCAGGGGCACCCAGAAGGGCCTACGTGTCTGAGTGTGGCCCAGCAGGCCCAGGGGAGCCTGAGGGTACTCAGAGTTCTTGTAGGGACACGGGTGCTGACACCAGGGGGCCAGGAGTCCTGACAGGATTAGTACCGTTACACGAGGGCAGGGGTGCGACAAAGGCCTCAAGGAAAAGGCCGCAAAACTACCCTTCTGGATGGCAAATCAGGGCCCTAGGTAGAGGCTACGGCCCACGTTGGGATTCCCCTTCGCTCTAGAGCAGGGCAGGGTATGCTCCCGCCCAGGGCCTGAAAGCACCCTCTTCCTTTCGAGAAAACTCTGTTGCTTCCTGAGCCATGCCTGCAGTGAGTACAAGTCCAGCAACCAAAGCGTTGTTCAGGAAGCTTCAAGGCCGCATGAATGGAGCTTTCAAGCCGGGAAGACCAGGCTTGCCTCAGAGGGCTGCCTTTTCCAGGTTTACGTGCAGAAGAAGCGTCTGTGGTTTCTCACAAGTCCAAAGAGACCTAGCTGCTCACTGGGTCCCTCGAGAATCATCTTCTCTAGGCAGGGTGCCCTGCGTGTAGCGAGCTGCTTAAATGAAAGAACGCCTTAGGTGTCGTAGGCTCACGTGCATCTTCCGAATGCCTGCAGCGTTACCCTAGAAACTGTGCTCTAGAGGCCCTTGGACGGCAAGCCGACTTACTCCCTGAGGTAGGCTGACTTCA